>NW_028258308.1:5757575-6060606 GCF_053883595.1 Heterocephalus glaber | reverse complement strand
TATGTTCTTAGGTTAATGGGCAGAAAAAAAGCCCAAGAATTCCATGTATCTTTTAGATAACCTACAAAGACTTTTTTAAAGGTTAGCTAATAGAGATTATTTTTTATAATACCCTTATATTCATAGCTGAAAAGACTATAGGTAAATTCCAGTCCCAATCACAATCCTGAAAAATGATAATCCCTAATACCATAACTGTGAATGTTGAAATGTTGAAGGTCAAAATCCCTAACAGTAAAATCCATGTGGTCTGAAAATGACAATCCTAAAAAAATTGAAATTTGAATGGTGAAATGATGAAGGGTGAAATTCTGAAAACTTCAATTTCCATGAGAAGAGGGGAGGTGGAGAGAAAGGGGGAAAAAAGCAATTAAAGGGAAAAAAAATCTCAATTTTAGAGAAAGATTCCCCATTTGATATGGCAACACTTAAAAATTTGATTTAAAAATGTTTCATTTGTACCCTTGTCAATCCTTTCAGTAAATGGAATTTCAGGATCTTTTAATAAATTAAAAGCGTATTTCTTGTAGAAGCCAGTGAAGTTACTAACTAGGTCAAAAGTAATTATGAGAATAGTAGGATAAGAAGAAACTTACACATTGGTGTTGCTTTTTTGATCACCAATGTTATTTCCCCAAAATTTCTGGTCTGTTATGCATGTCTGTCAATTGGATTTCCATGTACCCAAAAATAATATTAGAAGCTTGGCACATAAGATGAGAAAATTTAATAGGTAATGCTTTTATCAATTTACAGAATTTCAAAAAGTAGTGCCAGCAGGAAAGTGAATATAAATATATTCTCCATGAAGAGCCCTGCCCTGAGAGCAAAACAGCTGTTAATCACAATGCAAGACTTCAAAATATACCTAATGATCATGAAAGCTACATAGCTTTTACAAACTAGCTTTGTGCAATTACCCTTAAACTATCCTTAAATAGATACTCTTTCAAATATCAAATTTTCCTTTTAGTTTTACTTCCTTTTCTGCTGTTTCATTTTCTGCTATTTTCAATTGCCACCATTACTTTTTATAATCTACTATTCTTTGCCTTTCATCTTGCCATCATTTCCAGTGTTAGATGTGTACATTATGTAATGATTTATTGAGTATTTTAATTTATCCTATGCATTCTTTTTGCAAATTTGATTCTGTATAAGTGCATTTTCATACTGTTGCCTTTATCTGTAAGCTTTATGCATATACATAAAGACACTGAAGTCTCTTCAACCAATGAAGAGATGTCCTTTTTGTACATCTATAGTTGTGAAACATAAAAT
The DNA here is from genome assembly GCF_053883595.1 of Heterocephalus glaber. Classification (NCBI taxonomy): domain Eukaryota; kingdom Metazoa; phylum Chordata; class Mammalia; order Rodentia; family Bathyergidae; genus Heterocephalus; species Heterocephalus glaber. The sequence goes on along the minus strand of NW_028258308.1, from coordinate 6,059,325 downwards.
CTCTCAAGATCTTGATACTTTGTGTAACTGCCTACTTCATATGTTGTGGTAACTCCTTGCAATTTTTTGACTGACTTTTTTCGAAAACAGATTGTCATAGTATTTATGATACCCATAATTTTGAACTGGGTGCACAAAATTATACATTTTACTTTTTGATCTACTTCTTTATGAATATGTTTTTCTACTCATAATGTTATAACCATGATACTATCAATATACTGATTCCTTAGAATACTTAAGTATGTATGGTTGGAAAATATGTATATAACTATTGCCTTTTTATTATATAAAGTGGCCTATATAATTTTATATTATGTTTTTTATATTTCTTAAATAAATCTCATAAAACTCTGAGCAAATGTCTTTTAAATAATTTTTTAACAATTACATCTTAGGATTTTGATCATTCAGGATTTTAGACTTCTTTTGGAATCACAGCATTCCATGGTTATAGTATCTGTGATTGGGTTTTCCTGATTATGGTCCCAACAGATAAATTTCACAAACATTTTTATATTCTAAAAATAGTAAAATATTTTCATACTCAATATTACTTCTAGAACCCTGAAAGATTGTGTATTTGTGCAGGTGTTTTGTATGTTGACATACATGGTTTTTATATGGACATGTTTAGCTAATCAAACTGAATGAAATCTATATCCTAACATTCCTGTTTTTGGCTGTTCTCTATCTCCAAGATCATCTATCCCTCATGCAATGAGGTGTTGTCTTAGTTTGCAATATTGACCATTGTTATTGATTTACCCGCTTCTGATTAACTCTGTAACAACTACATTTTTGTACATAGTTGTATATAAATTTGAAAGAAGCTATATGGACTCATGAATTCTACTGCATGCAGGAAAGAGTTACTGTCTGCAAAAAGATTTTCCTATAAACTTGAGGCTGTCAACCTCAGCTTTGGTAGTCAAACAATGCACTCTATGTAATGCAGAGGCAGCTCATAAAGTAAAAATATGAAAAATCCCTGGGAATAATTTATGAGCAAACATTCTTTTATGATTGCTTCAGATAGCAGATCCTCAGCTGGTAGGAAATAGATATAAACAAATGATTTATTTTATCCCATGCTAGTGCATAGAAATATCATAAAGTTACAAACGCAGGACCTAGAAGAAACTTGCAAAGTTCAGCTCATCATTTTTCATAGAGTTTTCAAAGCAGATATAGAGAAAATCAAGCAAATCTCTCATTTTACTGGAAAAGATAGTGAGATTTAGAGAGTCTGACTTCCCAAGGAGAGTTTCATGGGTAAATCTAGGACTCAGGTGTGCTTCTACAGGTCATTCTCTTTCACCATATAAAGCTGCACATATTATGCTTTCAGGAAAATCTACCCACAGGGTACAACCCTGATTATTCATACTTATTTTAGAGAGTCTTGGAAAAACAGTGTCTATATTTTACACTCTCCTCCAAATCCTAACCAGGCCAGACCCTGCTTAGCTTCTGAGATCAGACTGTATCGGGCGCATTCAGGGTGGTTTGGCCATAGACTACATTTTACTCTCTAAAAAGTGTGATACTTTAAAAACACTGCCTTGTAGCCAAATGAGTTTTCCTAAAGAGAATCACATGTAAAGTCATTAGTTAGCTTTTAGCGTTTCTTTGTAAAATTTTAAATATTTATATAATTTCATGTTTTCCTCAATTTTTTTTTCTTAGAAGTCTAAGTACTTCAATATTTTCTCTAAGTTCAAACTATATCCTAAATTTCCTCTACTTTTACTATTCCAATATTTTGATTTCTTCTAAGTCTTCAAGCAATAATGCTCCCCTGTCCACTGTCCTTCATATCTGAATAATTTCAATACAGTATATCTTTCTCTATCTGTATGTAATTCTAAATTTCATCTATGAATACATCTACATCATTACATTAATATCTGTATAAATAGCTACATCTCTGTATTTCTATATTTTCCCCACAATAAGTCACTAAGATTTCTACCTCCATTCATTATTTTACAAATTTCCCCAAAGGAAATTTTGACCTCAGTTGTTCACTTTTACTAAGTTATATATGTATAAATATAAAACATTCAACATTGACCTTATGATTCACAGAGTTCACAATATTACAGGAAAATAGATAAAAAGCCTAGGAAGTACAATGAAATGGGTCACATGGAATAAAAATGTTTGCACCAAATCACATGCAGTTTAAGTCTTAAAGTCATTCACACCTAAAACAAAGTAGGTGCCCTATATGAAGAACTTTAATATACCTTGAACTTTCTACAGTCCTTTAAGTCACAGTCTGCTCTTAGTTTCATCATTGTTTGTCTCAGCAGCCTTGACCACAAGTTCTTTGCTTGATTTATAAATAGTAATTGACTTCTCCTCCTCTTGGAAAATGGAGATATAATTCTCATTATTGGCAATAATCTATGGACCATATGATGATGGTGTTGCCCTTGATAGAGTAACTCAGGTAATTTCTTTTCTGAATTAACATTTTGCTCTCCATGTTTGTCTCCCTTCAAAATTGCTCCAGAAAAAAAATATTTGACTTTCGTTCTAGTTTGGCTCATACTAGTTCTCAAACTGGCAGAAAATAGTACTCATTCCTACTCCCAATGTATGTTGGACATTAAAATGCAGAGTCCTTAATTCATGTAATGAATGACGAGTGGAGGTTCAAAGAGTAACACATCCAGAATAAATAATCATTGACCTGACACACTCATTAAAAACTGATTTAATAATTTCATTATGAGTGGACATACTAGAGAGAGGAGTAACATGTCTCATGAGTTTTTATACAAATTTGAATGTGAAAAGGCAAACATCTTATAGGGTGAAGGTTGCCATATGTCAATCTTATACTACTCCCTTACATATATATATTTCATATCTCAGGGGCTGATATCACCCCTGAGACAGGGTATGCATATGTGCACATGCCTACCAACAGATAAACATCCACACATAAAATGAAGGTATTCTCTTTACAGCATTTTAAAATTCAAAACACAAGATTCTTCCACACCATCATCTACAAAATTGTCACATTCTTTTAATAGCTGTATAATTTTATGTTAATTAGGTGAATCTTTGGTCTTTGTCTTTCCTTTTGTTTCTGTCTTTCTCTTTTATATGTTGCTATTAAAAATAATGTTTTAGAAAATAAAAAGGAAATCTCCTTGAACATTCATTACTCACATACAGTCAAGAATTCCCATTTGATAAACTCTTAAAGGGTGGTTGTTCTGTATGAAATATTTTTGTATATGTAGATATTACAAAATTATATTTAATAGATTTGATACTTATTATGTATATATGAGGATATCTTTTTCCAACCACTAATTAAAATAGAATTATCAAATCTTTTTTAAGTATATTGGGATGGTATAAATTCTGCTAATTCAGAATACAATATTTCATCTCTCTTACTAGGAGCACAAAAATATTTTAAAACTTTTCTCAATCTATACTGCTTTATTAACTTCATTTTTAAAGAGTTAATTTTTGAGAACTCCTGAATTATTAGATCAATCTTTTTTTCTGAGACACAAGTTGCATTTAAAAAAAACTTATCGACTAATTGTCTTTTGAGTTAATTTTATTTTTATGTGTTAATAGATGACTTCCTGAACTATATTTGTGCATATTGTTTTCCTATTTTTATTTTTTCTTATTTTTTATCTTAGCAACATAGATTAATTTATTTAATTTTTAACAGATAAGTCATTTCATTTCTTAATTTTTTTTCTTTGCTATTTTCAATATTATACTTTCCTGAGATTAAATATTCATTATTATGTTATCATATTATAAGGCACTAGGGAAAACAAATATATCAAATGCTGGGTTAAATGTTTTTGAATGCTCTAATATTAGAAACAAAGTTTTCTTCTATGATACTGGACAAGGACTGTCCTATTTACATAGACTCTATATTTTGACTCACAGTATGCCCTTTTATATATAAAATTAAAAAGTGATATTAGCTATCAATAAAAAACCCCAAATTTCCATTACACAAAATTGATTTTTTAGCTTTCATATTTCACATTTCCTATAAAATAATCTAATCTCATGAATTTTCTTCCTTTTAAAAGAGAGAGGAGAGGTAAAGAAATTGTACACATTAACCCTCTAAATTGTGAAAGCAATTCTCAAACCATTATTTCCTCTAATGTATAGCTAACCTTTAATATAGTAAATACTATTCCAGTTTTAAGAAGAGGTGCAAGTGGTGTTTTTTATTCATGTCTTAACAATACATATTTTTTGTTGTTGTTGTTGTTAAATAAGGAATTCTGAGGAGTTAGTGTTCCATAACTTAGTAAGGATATCCATCTCAACTCAGTTCCTCTGGGCACAGGAGTGAGACATGATCAAGAAATAGTCATTATATCTTCTTAGCCTCTCACCAAAATGAATGTTTTCAGAGGGTATAAATTAGGCATGTGACTCTTCTGGTCTTTTTCATCATAACTCTCATACAGAATGTTCTATTTCAGTGGCTTTGGTAAATTGATGAATTACAAGATTTGTGTTATCAGAGGCAGTAATGCATAATCTTTGAACAGAAACTATTTATATTATGGAAAGAAAGAAAAATGTCTTATTCCTTCCATTGTTTGAATCCCTAGATTGAGGTATGCCAGAAAGCTACCTTCTCCTAAAGACTGGTTCTGTCAGCAAACACACCCCTTCCCCTTGTAACGCACAGTAGATTCATTTATCTTTTGGAGTCTTTTGTTGGAGTGTTGTGACTAATACAGAAATTAATATCTGCAAAAAAGGTTTTGTGAATGATAAACTGAAAGTCAATGATCATGAGCATGTGGTAGTAAAGCAGTTTATTAACACATACACTTTATTATATCTTACATGCATTGATTACGTTCCAAATGATGTTCAGGCATTAAGGAAATAAAAGTGATAAAGTGTCAACACATTGGATGTTGTTACTGCTTCTTGTGACTTTGTATAAGATTCTACAAATTACAAAATAAAACACAAGAATTATGATGTGGAGCATCATGATTGAGAGCATCAGCAGTAGTGTAAACTAGCGAAATGGCAATCACCTGGGCAAAATGTTATGATGTGCAAAAATGTCACCATTTTATCTTTTACATACAAAGTATGATGTGTATTTGTGTAATTTTCTCAATTTGAATTTATACAAATGAAACTTTTTATCTAACTACTGTTAAAGCACACAGGTCTGGTGAAGTGTGGAATTAACAGTGAGTTGGTGGGATTCCATACTGGTGATAACTTAATTCCTCTGACATTTGAGTGTAACTTTTCTTTTCAAACACATGCCTGAAATGAGTGATGATTACAACCATACATGCCAACACAGGTAAGAAATTAGCTTAATCTCATTCCCTATACCTTATAAAAACAGGAACAAAATGAGTCTGTGGGACTATATTTGTAAGAATCAGGCTAAGAAGCAGATATACCTAGGAGTGGGGAAGATTTAAGGGCATGAATAAGTTGATAAGTGCCTCAGAAGGCTTTCAATGTTTAAATTTATTGGCAGCTTATTGAGGTCTGGTCTTTAGTTGATATTATAGTCAAAGATGCTGAAAGTTTGAAAATTTTTCATGCTTTTGCGTTATTTTTAAGATACAAAACTTGTTCTTTTAACCACTTTAAGTGTACAAATCAGTAACATTCATTACACTCACATTGTAGTGCAAATATCACTACTGTTTCCAAAACTCTTTCAATAACTCACAGAAACTCTGTAATCATGAGTGATAACTTTCCATTTCCCCTTTCCTTTAAAAATATTAATAAATACTGCGCAATAAATCTTAAAATAAATCATCTATTATGAATAAATTGTGTTCATCCCTGGAATACTGGTTGTTTTAACATTCAGAAAAATAAATCACTGTAATTCAAGTCATGTTAAGAGAAAAAAGAAGAAAAATTACATGTATCAATAGATGGAGAAAATATATTGGAGACTAGTGGAAGGGAAGATTGTTACTTGGGATGTGGTTTCGAAAGATACAATCTATCTTACTGTAATTCTTCTGGACTCACAAGCTCTCTCTGCTTCCAGGTTGTCACCGTGAGCAGAGCTTTCCTCCACCAGGCCCTTCCACCATGATGGCCCATCTCTGATCTAGTTCTGGCCCAAAGTATCAAAATCAGTGGACCATAGAATGAACCCCCTGAAAGTTGGAGGCAAACTAAATCTTTCTTTCCTTTAAATTGTTTCTTTAAAGCTAAGACAAAAATGAAACAACAAAAAAAAACCTCAAGACAAAAACAAAGCAAAACAAAAAAAAAATCCAAAGATGAAAATGTGTGTACTCTATGTCTCTTTTTTTATTACATTCTAGAAATGAAAATGAATATAGTGGCAGATCTGAGGTCACCTTGTTCCAGAGTTGAAGAGAATTAACACCAAAGAGCTTTGAGAGCAGCTTTTGGACTCAGGAACCTTCAAATATGTATCAAGTTGCCAATTACACTAATATACATCTTTGTCAGCTTTCATTGCACTATATACAACGAAGATGTACATATAAGTTTATGAAAAATTACATCAATTATCCTTTATAGCTTTTGAATTTTGGCCTGGTACTTAAGATAGTTTCAAAATTTTGTTTGCCAGGCAATACAGACATTTTAAACCCTTTTTTTTGGATTCAATTTTACTAAAAGTTTTTAGAGTACAGAGCTGAAATGTCTACATATGCATTAAGGCTCATTTAACCTGCCTTTGGTTCTTCTAAATCTTAGCTATGCTTTATTTGAAGTGTAAATTATCCAAAAATGAGTTAAGAAAATTTTATCTTTAGTATATATTTTGCTATTGTTGGTTTATTTGAATAGTTTAATTTGCTGGTTTTATTCCCTTTTGTATGTACAAATAACTTCAACTACCTCTGACTTATATAAAATATGAGAAAGAAAGACAATCTAGGATTTTTTTGTTCTCAATAAGACTTCTAAAGTTGAAACACATTTGAAGCTTATTTTTAGTCAACATAAATACTCTGCTTGTGGTGATAAAACAGGGACATACTTTGCTATTTGGAAGTAAGGCGGTGAAAGTTACATGTTGAAGTATCAGCTATATTATCTTCCTTTTTATTTTCACTTGATGCAATTTAGGCTTGAAACTCCAGATTATCTATCAAACTGAGAAAATCTGTTTTAGGTAACTGTGTCCTTTAATAAAATGTTGAGAGGTAAAAACTTATGGATGACAAAAACAGACTTAAAACTCAGAGTGTGACATTATTTGATGAATGCTAAAATAACTATTCAAGTCAAGATGAGATATATATAGTATATATTTTGCCCACAAGTTATTATTCCATATATATATATATATATATATGTTATTACTACTACCTTCATTTTCTACAAGCTCAGATCACACCTTATTTATTTGCAGAAGTAAGATATGATATATATCTATAACCTGATCTGTATCCAAAGTAAAAATATTCAGCTTATAGAAATAATTCTGAATTCATTTTAACATATGAAAATAATTATCAGTCAATAATTTAGGAATCTTATTTTGTTATTTTAGGTCTTATGAAGTCACTTCTGAAACCCAAATTTCTTAAAAATTTAGGTACTTATATACTACCTAATAATAGATACTTTAGGAATACGTGGGACATGGTTCATTTTAGAAATATTTAGTACAAATATATACTACTTACTGTGTTAGTTAGCAGTTTGACACACTCTCAGTGTGTTATTTTGTACTGTGAATTAATGAACATATATTAGATAATGGAGTGTAATCATTGTGTTATGGATTAAATAGGAAAATAATTTTTCTTTGTGAGGGGATAAATCATGTAGGATTTTAATGCAGTCATTTTTTTCCTGTAAAATATTGTCTGTGGCCTGCCTTGGAAAATGCAGAATTCCAATGTATTCATTCTTTAAACATGAAAAATTAATATACTATTTAAATATGTGATACATCACATGAAGGAAAGCAATAAAGTATCAATCTATGAAACCATGCTTGGCAATAAGTTTGAATCCTTGGAATAGAAAACCTTGAAGTCAGGCCTCATTATAAATCAAAGTTTTTTTTTTAAATATGTAAGAGACCCAAAGCACATCTTGTCTTTCTGTTTTAATGTTGGGATTGTTAGCCAATATCAGTACCATTTGCTACTGTCAACCTCTTAGCACTTCAATAATTCCTACATTTCTTTCTCATTTTTCAATCATCTAGATTCCCCCAAATGAAAGAAGTTTGAAGAAAATTTTATCCTTGGGCTTAAATGGGTATACAAGCATGACTTCAACTATGCTTTTGCCCTGGGAATAAGTTTCTCAGTTACTGTTACTCTAAAGTAGTATACTATGGAAATGTAAAGTGGAAATTTGAAAAATGAGACATAGAGCTATCTTCTATAATTATCAATACTCTCTGGAATTATTAATGAGGAGAAAGGCAATTTGTTAAATACTGCATGTGAGAGTAGAAATATAAATTAATATTTTTCATAAGTTTTTGAGTCCAAGGGGAAAACAATTCTCCCCTCACTTTATAGTGCTAATAATTGCTCAAAAGAGGAAGTTGAGTAATCTAATGCAGACATCTAAAAGTTACTAAATTTTATAAAAACTTTCTGATGACCATAGAATATAAGCTCATGTAAAGCACAATCATAATTGTATTTACAATTTGTGCATAACTCTCTTAGGTTACTGTATTCCTTGAGATGTAAGTTTTAAATATCAAAGAAAGATCTTTAACAAAACAAACATATAGTAGTACTCATCCTACTCATGATTTCAGTCTAGAAATAAAAATCAGCAAAACTAGGTCATTACTTGACTATATATTGTTATTACATAAATCATAACCCAAATGAATATATGAATGGTTTATGCAAGTTCATAAGAAAGAAACTTATGTAACTTCTACTGCTCAATACAGTATAATATACTAAATGGAGAACAACTGACAAATACTGTTTAGCAATTGACTTGAGGCTCTTTCTCTTTTGTATCAATTTCTTTCCATTTCACAGTTTGCCAGATGATAAAACATCATATCGGAATAAGTCAGTTCTATTCTTCCAGGAAATATATCAGATGAAAAATATTTTAATGTATTTTCTATTGAGGACAATCAGAAATACGAACACTGACATCATATATTTTTTAAGTATCATACTTTAAAAGGTCTCAGACTCTCCATGCACACATTTTGTAACACAATAGAATTGAATGTGTAGTGAATTTTGGGTGTGACACTCTTTTGGTGGACACTTCATTAGCACTTTGGGAAATGGTTGCTTGCAATAGTATATTTAATAACATATTTCTCTCTGTCAACACCTGGTTATATCTTTACTCAGAACAGTAATAGTTTGTTTGAATTGCTTACTAATACTTTTACCACAAATTTACTTGAAAAAGAAGGATATAAGACAAAAACTTTAAAAAAATAAAAACTGTAGCTCAAGTCAGTGGATGGGACATAGAAGGTAAAATTATCTGTGTATAGGTTTTTGATCATGAGAATTAGAAAAATTTTAACATGACTTGCACAAGCTTTAAACACTAATCCTTGAGTTAGCTTTAACCTAAGATGAGCCATTATATGGCTGGCAAACTACCAGCTATTCTATTCTTGAAATAAGATCCAATTTTCTTAGATTTGCATCTTATTTAAAACAATAAGAATAGAATTATTCATTTCTGTTTCTGGTTTTGATTGACAGACAGACCTCTTTTTCAATTTTTGACAGCTAAATCAGAAATTTAACTATTTATATGTTTCATACTATTTGAAATAAATATAGTTTCAGTTGAACAAAAGTATATGTAGATGGTCTCTGACTTATGATGGTGAGACTTTGGAATTTTCAACTGTATTATGTTTTGAAAATGTTACTCATTCAGGGGAAACTGTACTTTAAATTTTGAAGTTTAATCTTTGCATGGGCTACTGATATACAGTATGTTTCTCGCTGGTGGTGCCAGGCTGCAGCAGTGAGAAACAGTAGTCAGCCTGATGGCAAGAATAAAGTACTATAAACTCATATTCTACCTTCTACTGGGTTGAAATTCACAATGTTGGGTATAGTCAATGCATTTTTAACCTTTATTTTCAATTTATGATAGTTTTATTAGGAATGACTCCATCATAACTTGAGAGTCATCTCTACTTTGGATAACAAGTCAAATTCTTCAGCAACTTGCTATGATTAACATTTTTGGTCACTACAAAATACTCAATTTATTCTTAGCCATGCTATGAAGTCTTAGGTGTGGAGAAGAGAGATCACTAAATGTTTAAACAACCATATGTTTTGTTTGAAGACATGGAAGGAATATATCTTCTTAATCACCATTAGCTCCTAACTTGAAAGGCCTTACTTTTTATAAAGAATGTGAAGCCAATGTTTTCTGACTTCAAAGTATTTAACTTTTTTATTCCTCACAAGACATTGTGATTGGATAAGGATTTTTTTAGATTCACTTTATGTTCAGTACAAAATAATTTTGTATGTACATGTAAATTCAGTTTCTAATGAAAAACAAAAAAATAAAATCATTGAACATGATACAATGATAATCTAGCAGTAAATTTTTGACATTAGTGATTTAAATTAAATTAATAAGTATAAAGGAGAAAAGTTTTAAGCATTAAATAATCCACAAATATTTCCTCAGTGTAATATCATGGAGGATACAGAATCAGATATAATATAATTCTTCTTTTTATTAAGTTTATTGGTACATTTTAGGTATACAATATGATGACATTCATCATTGGGAATTTGTACCTTTACATGATGTATCTTGGTACTTATGTTTTCCCCATTCCCCTGCCCTCCCTTCAATACCTTTACCCCTCTCTATGTACAAAGGTTTTGTTTCTGTTTTTTCCTTATCTAATATTTCTTTCTTTCTTTTCTTTTCTTTCCCCTACTCCAATCCTTCATTTTAAAGAGCATATAATTATTATACTTGCATGTGTGTTACATATATATTGATATATATAATAATACAAACTGCCTTCAATTATACTTATACAAGGTATATACAAGAAGCAACACTGGATATTTTCTTATGTTCATAGAGTGACTTAAAAGTTTTCATATCATGTTTACACAAATTTATGTTTTTGGTCTGTCATAGGAAATCCATGAAACACTTGTGAAAGGTACCATTATGTTATATATACAACATGTAATAGAGACCAATGAGAGTAAAGAATCAGTTAACAAACGTCATAAGGGGCTTTTAATTGACATGTCCTTTTGAGAAATCAAACATTATTCCTACATTTACCTTTAAAAGGAGGATTTGGTGATAGAAATTCTGAATGAAGAGATCAATTAAATTATTTGAAAATAAGTATATCAGCAAATGATTGAGAAGGGATATGGAATTTTTAATAATGATCTTACAAAGAATTTTGGTAAAGGTGAATAGAATTTTAAGGCAGAAAGAATAGAGAAGGGGGCTGCCATCCCAAGCTCCTAGGGCAGAGAAGCTGAGCCTGTCCCAACTCCCAGACAGAAGCTCCCCCACCGCCATCCCAAACTCCTAGGGCAGAGAAGGTGAGCTGTGTGGGCCCCAGAAGCAACCCCCCCCGTGGAAATGAGAAGACACATAAACAAGCCTCAAAAACAGACTTCCAGATCACCTACAGCAACCCCAAAGGGAAACGAGATGGAACACTCTGATACTCAACCACCTGGACTCTCTGAACTGGCGACAAAAGAGGATCTGGGGAAAATGAAATCAGAAATAATTACTCAGATAACAGCAAAGATTTTGCTCATGGTGGAAGACATGACTAATAAATCTAGAGAGGACACAGATAAAAAATAGAGGATCTGAGGAACATGATGGAAACCCAACATAGGAAACAAATGGAATCCATAAAACAGATACAGATTTCCAAAAGATTAAAAACTCCATCGAAAGTCTGAACAGCAGAATGAACCAATGTGAGGATAGAATTTCACATATAGAAGATAAGATTGCAATGAGTGAGGAGGAAAAGAAAAATTGCTTTAAAATTGTAAGGAAACATGAGAAATCAATCCAGCAGCTGCTAGACAATGCAAAGAAGAATAACATAAGACTGATTGGAGTCAATGAAGAAAGAGGAGAGAGTGCAGATGACATAAAAAAACTCTTCACAGAAGTGATGGCAGAAAACTTCCCAAGAATGGGAAAAGAACTTGACACACAGATAAGTGAGGCGTATAGGACTCCAGCTAGCCTTAATCAAAAAAATCTACACATAGGCATATAATAGTTAGGATTCCAGAAATTCAACAGAAGAATAAAATTCTACAAGCAGTGAGAGAAAAGAAACAAATCATATACAAAGGAAAGCCCATCAGAATGACAGCAGACATCTCAATGCAAACCCTCAAGGCAAGAAGAGCTTGGAGTGATGTATTTCAAACCCTAAAGGAAAACAGCCTCCAACCCAGACTGATGTACCCTGCAAAACTATCTTTCAAAATTGATGGAGAAATAAGATACTTTCATGGTAAAGAGCACCTCAGGAACTTCATGAATACCAAACTGGCACTCCAAAAAATTTTAGACAATACCCTAGGAAAAGACAATGAGGATCACAGTCCCAGGAAACCCAGCAGAATGAATCCATTGGGTGTGACAAATTAAATGCAAAGGGGGAGAATCCAACAAAAAGAAAAAGTCATGACAAGGCTTTTAAAACTTTTGACTTCATCTCCCTAATGAGTGTATAATTCAATCTTATTATTGTACTGATTAGTATTTTTCTGATTCTAGAATTGCATACCATTCCTTGTGCTATACTGGCTATTTGTCATCTTCTTATGTCTATATTTTAATTGGGTTGTCTATTAATGAGCTCTAAGATTTCTTTATATATTCTGCTCATAGGTTATATGCCTTGTAAATGCGGTCTGTTTAAGGACTACTTTTCCTTTCAATGATGTCATTTAAAGTTCTAAATTTTGATGGAATCTCTTTTATCAATTTTTTTCTTTTATACATCATTTTTTTTTGTATTCTATGTAGTTCTTGCCTACCCTGAATTCATAAATATTTTCCCTTATAATTTCTTATTAAAGTTTTATACTTTTAGGCTTTCATATTTAGGTTCATAGATCCCTTCAAGTTATTTTCATGTATGGAAAAAAAGGGTTGAGGTTAATTTTTTATATACGAATACCAGGTGTTCTAGTGCCATTTGCTGAAGACATTATCTCTTCCTCGGCTCTTGAATTGAGTTTATATTCTATAAAATGCTAATGTTAAATAATCTTTCAAAACTCAGTGGACCATATATGTGTGGTTCTATTTCTAGATCCTCTGTTTTATTCCAATGATCTATATGTCTTTCCTTACACCAACACTGCCTTGATTACTGTAGCTTTAGAAGAACTCTTAAAATTGGGTGCTAAACACCTTCCAACACTGTTTTTGTTTTTATTTTTGGCTTTTCTGGGTCCTTTGTACTCCTACATAACTTTTAAATTTCAATATCCAATTCTTCATTTATAGCAAGTATACACAGACCTGAATTTTTATGTATACCTTGTGTTTTCTAATCCTGCTAAATTCAAGTACAAGTTCTAGAGGCTCCTAGAGATTTCTTAGTATTTTCTCTGTAGATGATCATTTCATCTACATATAAAGATTTTTCTTCTGTCATGCCAATCCTATCCTAGTTGTGTCATTTTATTGCCAGACTAGTTTGGTTTAGACCTATGTTTCAAAGTCTAATGGACAGATGAAGAGTAGGCATATATGCCCTTGTTCCCCACTTTAAGGAGAAAGCATTGTATCACCTCCATTCATAGAAGGAGTTTTTGTTGGAAGTATGGAGTACATGCCTTTGATCTGTTGAGACATTTCTGTTCTACTTCTAGTCTCCTGATAGCTTTTACCATGAACAGCTGTAGAATTTAGTCCAAAACTCTTTCTCCAACTAATGACAGGATCACACGGCTTTCTCCTTTCCTCTGTTAAAATGATGACTTTTGGGGATGGATCTTCCAATTCTGAACCAACACTGCCATCCCTATAATAAAACCACTTTCTACATACTGCCAGATCTGACTTCTAAGAGTTTGTTTTGTTAAACAAATTTCTATCTATGTTCATACTTTTTTCTTCTATTATCTTTATCCAGTTTTAGGATTAGCACAATGTTGAGCTCCTAAAATGAGGGGAGAAGTGTTCCTTCTTTTTTCTGCTTTAAATGTGTGATATAATTTATCAGTTAAAATGTTTATGAGCCTGCTGTTGTCATATAGATAGATTTTCAAGCTAGAAATATACTTTCTTTAATAGGTGCTATTCAAATTTTATATTTCCTCCAGAGTTAGTTTTATTAATTTGTCTTCTAAATTACTTCTTAGAAGTTGTCAAATTGATTTCCAAAAAGATTTTTTAATATGTTTTCTATGTCCTTTTAAATTCTGTAAAATCTGTGATAATGTCTCCTAGGTCTTAATATTGTAATTTAAAAAATGTATAACTGATATTGAGTAACAGGAAGAAAAGGTCTAAAAGAGCAGGGGAATTGGGAGGGGTAGGGGAAGGGAAAAAAGGGAAAGGAAAAAATATGAGAAGAGGAAAGAAATGGAAACAAAGTCTTTGCAAATAGGGAAGGTTGGAGGGGTTGAAGGGAGGGCAAGGGAAGGGGAAAGAAAATAAGAACCAAGAGACTCATGTAATGGTACAAGATCCCAGTGATGAATGTAGCTGTATTTTATACCTAAAATGTACCAATAAAGTTAATGGGGAAATAAGAAAAAAAAGAAGAATAGAGCAGGGAAGCCTGGGGATTTAGCTCAGTGTTTCCACCACCTCCCTCACAAGTGCAAGGTCTTGAGTTCAATCTCTGTGCAAAAAAAAAAAAAGAACAGAGAAGGTCATTTTTAGAAAAAGAATGCTAAAAGCAATAAAAAAATAGTAGTATAAAATCCACCATGAATAAAGCAAAAAATATACAGAAGCCATAAATTCTATATGTTTTGATCACATAAAATGAATTTATGACCACATAAGAAATATCTTACATGACAGCCTAAGGAACAGTAAAATTTATTAAGAAAAATTACATAATCATTCAACAGCCTTAAAAAGATAAGTAAAATATATATTGGATGAATGAATTAATAAATAGGGTAATGACAAATAGGTAGATTAGAACACATAAATAATCTGCATGCATGTGTGGATGGGTGTTGTCATGTAATTTCCAAAATAACTTTGAGATTAAGTAGTAATTTTATTGTTTTATACAGAGGGAAATTAAAATTCAAAGATTTACACTGGGACTTAAACAGATCTTTTTAAACTCTGCTTATTTTTCAATATTCAACTTGTCAATAAGGACAAACATTTCAGGCTGCATTTGAGAATTCATTCTGACAGAAACGGAGTAGTGGAGAAGATCAAAGTAGGTCATGAGAAGTCATTTAGGAAACTACTGTCATATGACTTCACTAAGGCTCTAACTAAGGTGATGTCAATGAGAACTAAAAGGAAATGATTATAAATCAAGGTAACCAAATTTTTTCTTACCTGGAGGCCTACAAAAATGGGACAAACATTACACATTTGTTAGTCATGAATCAGTTAAACAAATGAAAAACATGTGAATTCTGTTTCTTTTCCTGAAATTTTCTTTCACCTAAGTGTTGTTAACATGAATAAGAGCTATATATACAATATATGCAAAAGCTGGTCCCCAGGGATTCAACCTACAGCATCTGACAAATGACCACAAGATGTACATCATTTCCTATCCCCAGAAGTAAAGCAGAGCATGCAGACACTAATAAAAAGAAAGGAGTAGCTTTAGGAACTTCAGACAGAGGACTTCAGAACAGTGAAAAATATCAGGGCAAAAGAGGAGTTTGGGATAATAATTAAAGGATCAATTCTACAAAAAGACATAACAACACTTAATGTGTATATACCCAACAACAGTGTCAAAATTCATGAGAAAAAAATGTAGAAGTACAGGTAGAAATAGACGAATACACTATTACAGATGAAAACTTCAACACCTTTCTATCAGAAAAGGATGGGTCCATCAGGTAGAAAATAAGTAAGAGCGTAGTTTAAATCAACATCACCAGCAATGAACTAGATATAATGAATATCTAGAGATTATATGCAAAAAGAGTAGAATACACATTTTTCTAAAACTTTTACCAAGATATATCATATTGTGATATCATATATAAAACTTAGAAGAATAGAAATCTTACAATGTCTGCTCTTGGACCACAATGGGATTAAAGTAGTAATCAGTGAAGAAAACATAGCCAGACAACCCCCAAATGCTTAGAGAATAAATAATACCTTTCTCATCAGTCAAAGATAAATTCTCAAGAAAATTAACAATATTTTGAACAATATGAAATGAAACTATGACCTATCCAAATTTGTTAGATGCAATCAACAGTACCTTGACAGAAAATTATAGAAGGAAATTTATTTGAAAAAAAAGAAAGATCTAAAAATAACTTTAGATTTCATTTTAGGGAACTAGAGAATGAAGAACAGATTAAATCTAAGTAGAAGAAGAGAAAAAATAAAGTTATATCAGAAATCAATAAAATTTAAGCATAATCAATAGAGAAAATAAACAGAACCGAAGGCCAGTTCTTTGAAAACATTAAAACAATCAGAAAGACTGTAGACAGGGTAAGAAAAAAGTAGAGAAGACATTAATCATGTCAGAAATGAATAATTAATATTACAATACATCCTTCAACAGTGAACAAAAAACCCCACATCCATGGCATAAAAAAAGAAAAGAATTTAAACACAATCTTCATGATGTCTACAAAATCTAACACAAAATGTGTCACAGACATTGATATGTTAAATAAATAAAGTGTGAGATGATAACCAAGTCAAAAACCTGGCTGATCTTGTGTATGATAAAGATATTTGAAAAGGCAGGCCTGTGAAAGAAAAATTGATTGATAAGCAGATGTCATTGAAATGAAAAACTTCAGCTCTGACAAATGCAATAAAAAGAGAATAAAAGCCACAGCCTGGAACAAAATGTCTGTAAAAGGCATATCTGATAAAAGATTGTAATACATAATATACAGAGAACTTTCCAAATTCAACAGTAACAAAACAGCCTGCTATAAAGTGACCAAAATAGCCAAGTATGGTGGCCCAAGCCTATAATCCCAGCACTCCAGGAGGCTGAGACAGGTAGACTACAAATTCAAATTCAGGTTTGGTAAATCAAATCAGTGATTTAGCAGGACCTTGTCTCAAAATAAAAAATGAAAAAGGAATGGGATTGTAACTCAGTGTCAAGGCCTTGAATTCAATCCCAAGTACTTGAAGAAAAAAAGGCTGATGGGAGCAGAGGGTGCTTTTGGGTCAGTGTTCTACAGCTCCCAGAGCAGAGGAGGTTGCTGGGTCAGCATGCCACAGATCCCAGTGCAGAGGAGGCTTCCAAGTAGGTGTGCCACAGCTCCTAGCATAGAGGAGGCTTCTGGGTCAGCGTGCCATAGCTCCCAGTGTAGAGGAGGCTTCCGAGTAGGCATGCCATAGCTCCCAGAGCAGAAGATTTCCAGGTCAATGTGCCACAGCTCCCAGCTCAGGGGAGGCTTCTTCATAGGTGTGCCACAGCTCCAAGAGCAGAGAAGGATTCTGGTTTAGCATGCCACAGCTCCCAGCATAGAGGAGTCTTCCATGTGAGCATGCCACAAGTCCCAGAGCAGAGGAGGCTTCTGGGTAGACCTGCCACAGCTCCCAGCACTGAGGAGGCTTCTGTGTAGGCATGCCACAGCTCCAAGAGAAAAGGAGTCTTCCAGGTGGCATGCCACAGCTCCCAGTGCAGAGGAGGCTTCTGTGTAATTGTGCTACAGCTCCAAGAGCAGGGGAGGATTCCAGGTCAGCATGCCACAGGTCCCAGCACAGAGAAGGCTTCTGGGTGGCATGCCACAGCTCCCAGTGCAGAGGAGGCTTCTGGATCAGCATACCCCAGTTCCCAGAAAAGAGAAGTCTTCCAGATCAGCATGCCACAGCCCTCAGGGCAGAGGAGGCTTCAGTGTCAGTATGTCACATCTCCCAGCATAGAGGAGGCTTCCAGGTAGGCATGCCACAGCTCCCAGAGCAGAGAATGCTTCCGGGTCAATGTGACACATATCCCAGTGTAGAGGAGGCTTCCAGGTAGGCATGCCACAGCTTTCAGCACAGAGGATGTGAGCTGTTCACATGCCAGCAGTGCCCTTGCCTCATCAGAATGAGAAGATATGTAAACAAGCCTCAGAACCAGAGTTCTAGATCACCTAGAGCAACCTCAAAGGGAAAGAAGATGGAACACTCTGATACTCAACCACTTTGACTCCATGAACTAGCAAAGAAAGAGGATCTGGGAAAAACGAAATAAGAAATAATTTCTCAGATAACAGCAGAGATTGTGCCCATAGTGCAAGACATGATTAATAAATCTAGAGAGGACCCAGATTAAAAAAAAGATGGGCTAAGGAACATGATGGAATCTCAACATAGGAAAGAAGTGGAATCCATAAAACAGATGCAAATAGATTTCCAGGAGATGAAAATCTCCATTGAAAGTCTGTGGAGAAGAAAGAGCCAATGTGAAGACAGAATTTCAGATATAGAAGATAAGATTGCAATTAGTGATGAAGAAAAGAAAAATTTCTTTAAAAATGTAAGTGACCATGAGAATTCAATCCAGCAGCTGCTAGATGATGCAAAGAAGAATAGCATAAGACTGATTGGAGACAATGAAAAAACAGGAGAGAGTGCAGATGACATAAAAAAATTATTCACAGAAGTGATGGCAGAAAACTTACAAAGTAGGGGAAAAGAACTTGACATACAGATGAACAAGCCATATAGGACCCAAATAGCCTTAATGAAAAAATGTCTATGCATAGGCATATAATTGTTAAGATTCCAGAAACCCAACAGAATAACAAAATTCTACAAGCAGATAGAGAACAGAGACAAATCACATACAAAGAAGAGCCCATCAGAATCACAGCAGACTTCTCAATGCAAACCCTCAAGGCAAGAAGAGCTTGGAGTGATGTATTCCAAGCCCAAAAGGAAAACAACATCCCACCCAGATTGAAATACCCTGCAAAACTATCTTTCAAAATTGATGGTGAAATAAGATACTTTCATGACAAAGAGCACCTTAGGAATGTCATGAATACCAAACCAGTGCTCAAAAATTTTTTGCCAAAATCCTAGGAAAAGACAACAAGGACCACAATCCCAGGAACCCCAGCAGAATGAATCCACCCAGCATGACAAGAAATTTAAAGCAAAGAGGGAGAATCCAACATAAAGAAAAAGTCATGACAATGATAACTCAATATGTATTAGTTTTAACCATCAATGTTAATGGTCTCAACTCACCAATCAAAAGAAATAGACTGGCAGAATGGGTCAAAAAGCAAAATCCAACAATATGCTGCATACAAGAAACACACTTAATTCAAACAGAAACTCATAGACTGAAAGTTAAAGGGTGGAAAACAACAGTCCATCACACAGGAACTGGAAAAAAAGCAGGAGCAGCTATCCTCTTTGCAAACCAAGCAGATTTCAAACCAACACTGATTAAGAGAGACAAAAAAGTAAACTGCATACTTGAAAAGGGAACAATCCAAGAGGAACAGATGGCAATCATAAATATCAATGCACCAAACACTAGTGCACCCAACTATATAAAACAAATACTAATAGACATGAAAAATCATATAAGCACTAATGCAATAGTAGTGGGGGTCCTCAATACCCCATTGTCACAAATAGATACATCAACTAGACAAAAAACAAGCAACAAAATACTAGAACTCAACCAAACTTTTGAACAAATGAACTTAGCAGGTGTTTACAGAGTATTCCACCCCACAAAATCAGAATACGCATTCTTTTCAGATGCACAAGGGTCATTCTCCAAAATAGAACACATACTCGGTCATAGAACATATTTAGGTAAATGCAAAGAAATTGAAGTTATCTCCTGTATATTATCAGACCACAGTGTGATGAAATTCGAGAACAATAGCAAAAGAAACCACAAGAATTTCATAAACACATGGAAATTTAACAACACACTTCTGAATAACCAATGGTTCACAGAGGAAATGAAAGAATAAATCAGACAATTCCTTCAATTAAATGACAATGACAATACAACATACCAGAATCTATGGGACACAATGAAAGGAGTCTTGTCAAAGACATTCATAGCAGTGAATACTCACATTATGAAAACAGAGTGAGCCCAATTAAACAACCTGATGCTGAACCTCAAACTTCTAGAAAAAGAAGAGCAGAACAAACCCAAAGCCCATAGAAAGGAGGAAATTGTAAAGATAAGGGCAGAAATCAATGCAATGTAGACTAAAAGAATGATACTAAAAATCAATGAAACCAAGAGTTGGTTGTTCGAAAGAATAAACAAAATTGACAAACCTTTAGCAAACCTTATCAGAAAAAGGAAAGACGAGGCCCAAATCCATGCAATTAGGAATGAAAAGGGTGAAATTACAACAGACCCAGCAGAAATCCAGAGGATCATCAATACCTACTTCCAGAACCTATACGCCAATAAGATGGACAACACAGAAGAAATGGACAGATTCCAAGACAGGTGTGAATTACAAAAGTTGAAACAAGAAGACCTAAAAATTCTAAACGACCCAATATCAATCAATGAAAATAAAAATGTAATTAAAAACTTAACAACTTAGAAAAGCCCTGATCCTTATAGCTTCACCGCTGAATTCTACAAGACCTTTAGAGAGGAACTATTGCCACTACTCTTTCAACTCCTCAATGAAATTGAAAGGGAAGCAATACTCCCAAATTCATTCTTGAAGCAAGCATTGCTTTGATCCCCAAAGCAAAGAAACACCCAACCAAAAAAGATAACTATAGGCCAATATCACTAATGAATATAGAAGCAAAAATCCTTAATAAAATACTGGCAAATAGAATGCAGGAGATCATCAAGAAAGTCATGCACTCTGACCAAGTGGGATTCATCCTAGGGACTTAGGGATGGATCAACATATGCAAATCAATAAATGTAATATACTGTATCAAGAGAGCCAAGAACAAAAACCATATGATCATCTCAATAGATGAAGAAAAATCATTTGACAAAATCCAACACGCATTTATGAAAAAAACCCTACAAAAATTGGAACAGATTGTCTCTACCTCCATCTGATAAAAGCCATCTATGAAAAACCAAAAGCCAATATCATACTAAATGGTCAAAAACTGAAATCCTTCACACTAAAATCAGGAAAAAGACAATGATATCCACTATCACCACTCCTGTTCAAAATAGTTTTGGAAACATTAGCTACAGCACTTAGACAAGAGAAATAAATAAAAGGAATAAGGATAGAAAAGGAAGAAGTCAAATTGTCATTATTTGCAGATGATATGATACTCTATATAGAAGACCCCAAGAATGCCCCAAGAATGCCACCAAAAGTCTTTTAGACTTAATGACCAAATTCAGTAAAGTAGTTGGATACAAGGTCAACACACAAAAATCAATAACTTTCCTCTACATTAACAGCAAACTCACTGAGAGAGAAATAGGGCAAACAATTCCTTTCACAATAGCATCCAAAAATCTGAAATACCTAGGAATCAATATAGCAAAAGAAATCAAAGACCTCTTCTCTAAAAACTATAGCATTTTGAAAAGAGAGATTGAAGATGATATCAGAAAATGGAAAGACGTCGCTTGCTCCTGGGTAGGAAGGATCAACACAGTGAAAATGGGCATAGTTCTAAAACTACTATATAGATTCAATGCAATCCCAATTGAAATCCCAGCAGCATACTTCATGGACCTTGAGAAAACAATCCAAAAATTCATTTGGAACAAGAAGAGATCCAGAAGAGCAAAAGCAATTCTAGGTAACAGAGACATGGCAGGGAGTATTACAACCCTCAACTTGATACTATACTGCAAAGCTACTGTGATAAAAACAGCATGGTACCGGCAAAGAAACAGACCTGAGGCTGAGTGAAACAGATTAAAAGATGAGGAAACAACTCCAGAAACAACTCCAGGAACACTCAGCAAACTCAGTTTGACAAAGGAGCCCACATTGTCACTGGAGGAAAGATAACCTCTTTAATAAATGGTGCTGGAGAAATTGGATTTCAACTTGCCAAAGATGAAAACTCGACCTATATCTCTCACCATGCACTAAACAAAAATGAAAATGGATTAAAGATCTAAGTATTAAACAGAAACAGTGAACCGGCTGCAACATAGGTTAGGTAGAACTCTTGAAGACATTGGTGTAGGAAAAGATTTTATGAACAAAACCTCAGTTGCCTGTGAACTACCAGAAACAATCAACAAGTTGGATCTCTTCTTGTTAAAAAGCTTCTGGATAGCAAGAGAAATCACCAGCAATGTGAAGAGACAACCCACGACGTGGGAAAAAATTTTCACCAGTAATCCCTCAGACAAAGGTCTACTATCTAGAATCTATAAAGAACTTTAAAAAAACAAACCTCCCAAATTTAAAGACCCAATCCAAAAATGGGCCTCTGAAATGAACAGACATTTCTCAGACAAAGAAGTAGAAATTGCAAATAACCATATGATAAAATGTTCAACATCACTGGTCGTTTGAGAGATGCAAATGAAAACAACATTTAGATTCCACCTCCCCTCTGAAAGAATGGCTGCTATTAAGAAATCAACTGATAAAAAATGCTGCCAGGGCTTTGGGGAAAGAGGAACCCTGCTCCACTGCTCTTGGGAGTGTAGACTGGTGCAACCACTGTGGAAATCAGTATGGAGATACCTCAAAGAACTAGGTCTGGAAGTCCCATTTGACCCAGCTACTCCCCTGCTGGGTATCTTCCCCAAAGAATTAAAAGAATCATACCACAATGATATATGTGCACCCATGTTCATAGAAGCACAGTTTGTAATAGCTAAAACTTGGAAGCAGCCCAAATGCCCATCAACTGGAGACTGGATCAAGAAAATGTGGGGATTTTTTAATAAAATGGAGTACTACTCAGCCATAAAAAAGGAGAAATTAGAGACATTTATTGCTAAATGGATGCCCACTGAGGTGACACTCTTAAGTGAAATAAACAGGACACACATGTGTAAATACCGAATAGTTTCTCTAGTGTGAGAAACTGAAAGTGTTAATAAGGACTAAAAGGTATAATAGATAATGTGAAATAGGAAGAAAAGGGACAAAGGGGAAGTGGGAAACGAAAGAAGAGAATGGAATTAATATGAGCAAATAAAAAAAGAAACAAAGTCTTTTTAAATAGGATGGGATGGAGGGGTTGAAGGGAGGGCAAGGGAAGGGGGAAAAATAAGAACCAGGAGAGTATGTAAATGGGCAAATTTCCAATGAAGAATGTCATTATATTCTATACCTAAAATGTACCAATAAAAGGATATACAGTTAAAAAAAAAAAAGCCAAAAAGGAGGGTGGGGTAACTCCTGAACAAACACTTCACCGAAGAATAAATATATATATTGTATTAAGCATATGAAATTTTTTTGACATCATTTTCATTAGTGAATTACAAATTAAAACTATTAAACACAACTATTAGAATAGTGAAAATCCAAAACATTGCTAACACTGAATGCTGATGAGGATGCAGAGCAACATTCACTGTTAGTTGGTGTGCAAATTTGTACAGACAATTTAGATGACACTTGGTGGATTCATACAAAACTATATATACTCTTACCATGTGATCCAGTAGTCACATGGCATATTTACTCCAATGAACTTTAAACTTATGTTCATACAAAAATCTCTTAGTAACTTTATAAATAATTGCTCAAAAAATTGCTCTAATTTGAAGCAACCTTCAGTAAGTGAATGGTTGAGTAAAATGTGGTAGATACAAACCATGGAATGCTATTCAGCAGTAAAAGCAAGATAACTATGAAAACATAGGAGAAGCATAAGCACATATTATTAACTGAAACAAGCTAATCTGAAAAGCCCATGTACTTTATTATTACAAGCATATTATATTGTGGAAAAGAAAAAAATAATGGATGTTGTAAAAATACAAACGATGTTCAAGAGTTTAGTAGGAGGGAAGGACGAATAGGCAGAAGACAGAGGAATTTGGTGGCAATAAAACTGTTTTGTATAATACTACAATCGTGGGTTTTGTGTCTTTTTACATGTGTTCAAACTCAAAATAGTCATCAAAAATTTAAACTTAATTTTACCTATGGACATTAATGAATCTTCAAGTTTGATTCTTCAGCTGTGAGAAATCTATCACTCTGATGTATTGTGTTGTCTTTGGGTGAGGTTGTACACATGCAAGGGTGGCAATGGGTTACGATTTCTCTATTTTCCACTCTATCTTTCCTAAAAGCTTGAACTGCTCCAAATATAAAATTTGTTAAAGAAGTAAATAATTTTAAATATAGAAAAATAATAACATTCCACTCATAGTTTATTTTAAAGATTAAATGAAATAATACATGTAAAAAGTACAGTACCCAGCAGTTAATAATCTCTCAACCACGTGAGCTATTTTATTTTTGGTGAATATTGTCTTTTTCCCTTTATATGTAATACTTATGTATGTGTAGAAACTGAGGTCATTATTTAACTAAAAAGCATAACCTTAGAATAAAATAAGGAGTAATCATTAGATGATTGCAATCAATTGAAACATTTAATTTATGGAGATATTCAAATATTTATAGTGCAAATTTATGGAAAAGTTTCACCCAAAGAATAGACCCAAACTCATCATTCTATTGTCACATGACACTATTCCTTGCCTTGGAACTATTCTCCATTCTGTTTTTGTTGTTCTGTTTAATCAGCTAAACTTTTAAGAATCAAGCCCTTGAGCACTTTCACCTTCCTGTTTGAATGACTAAAATATTTGCAGCACGTTAGCTAAAATTAGTTTTAAATCATGTTCTAGACCAGTCTCTGTTTTAATTCCAGAGGCTAGAATTAAGGCTCTTCCATGGAAAGATAATGACAAATGGAACAATTTATGTTTCATTCTCTTCACCATCTGCTAAAAACGGACTTACTTTATAATAGGGGTACTACTAGCTAAGAGATTTTAATATAAATATCCAAAAGTCAAATAATTCAATGTCTAGAATTTTACCCCTTGTACTATATTTCACTTTAGCAGGAGTTCTGTCTTCAGTGAAGAAATGCAAACTCGGTTGCTGGAAAAAATTAATGTATAATATATATTTTAGAATGCCACATATAACAAATAAAAAAGTATATAGAGTCATATGTTTGAATACTAGAATAGACAAAGTGGATTAAATATCAGAAATCTTTGTCTTAAATTGATGGAATAGGTTGTCAGACGACAAATTGTCAGAAATAACAACCTTTGTCATTTTCACTGATTGAATAATACAAAAAATTGTGTAATCTATCATGATCAAAGAGGACATATAAGAAGATTTTATGCATAAATTATATTTTAAGCTTGAAAACAATCATAAGACGGAGATGTTATAATTTCCAAGTGCTAACATCACTCTTAAAGTTTAACTTTTAAAATATTTTTAAACCAACAAGTAGAGCGAGAGGATCAGATTCTGATTTTATTACTTTAGAACTTCTACTTTTATCCACTATTCTCTGTATCAATACACTAAACACTGGATCATAATATTTGTCTCTGTGTTTCACATTGCACTTTTATAGTTTGCCCAAAAGAGAAAAATATATATATTAAAATATTATTACCTTCCCCATTATAAAAATGTTGAATGAATGAATTGAGGAGTGATGTGAGAATGCTTATTTTAGGGACATAATCCAGGTAGTATCAGAAAGTTGTGATTTTGGCAGTAAATTAAATTTGAGAATGATAAATCCTTGATCTTCTGTGCTAAATTACATGTATCATTTTTGTCTTTGCCTTTTTCTCAATTTTTGTTGTGTAAAGTTCAGATTGGAGATTAGAAGTGCAACTATAGGATATGAAATAATTTCTTCTGCATTTGAAAACACACATATGCAAATCATGGCCATGCAGTTTCTTGTACTACAGTGGAAACTTATCAAAACTTTTGGTTTTGTTTGTCTTCATTATCCAGTAACAAAATGAATCCTCATAAGCAAACCACAGTGCTGGCCACAAGATGTTAAATAGCATGTTCATCTCATGGGACACCAGACAGTGAGGTGTTTATTTCCTTCAAGAAATATTTACACAGCTAAAAATATTTTTCTTTGTGATAGAGGAAACCCCATCAAATTCAAATTATATTCAGCATCTCAGCAAATATGAAGTGGTAGTAAATCTGCTTAAATAAATTCCAAACCTTTAATAAATTTACAAACTAAATATTAGAGAAGTTAGAATAAATAAAAGTGATTCTACTCTGCTGAAAAGATATTATAAAAGCAGCATTTTAAAGCAAATTGTAGGTGGCAGTTCAAATCTGACGAGAATTGGAGATTTGGAACAAAATTGTTTTGTTGAAAACAAGTTTATATTTCATTTGGCTTTACCTCAAATAAAACCTCAAGTAGTTTTGTGTTGTTTCTTGTTTATCAATAGAAAAAATATTAAAATAATGAGTTGTAATTAAAACAATAAGCTTGTGTTGTTCTTTGTTATAGCATTCTTAGAAGATATTATACCAATGTAATATCACTAATAATAAGGAATGTTTTTGAATAATTTTTCAGTATTTCTGAAACATTACCAACAAAATGTTAGTATTGCATGCATTATTATTGATTCTTAAATTAATGTTAGCATTACATTTATTACTGTCCTTAAGAATTCTCTATTCAGTTCAAATATGCATTTAATACTTATCTCTATCAAGGATAAGTGATACTTTGAAATGTACTGGGGTGAAGAAAGCAAAACCAAGCTAGAAATTTTATGTATAAATTGATCATAAAATATAATGTTTGCTAATTGAAGTAAAAATAAATATCTCTCATGTTTTATGAAGAAAGAATATTTTGTCACCAAAATTGAGAGTTTTTTACAGTTTATATTCATTTGCACTAACATAATTATTACCTATAAACCATGCTTTCTGGTCTTCCATAAAGTTTTATAGTGCAAATTTCAGAAAATATATGAAAACATTTAATAGCCCCTATTATATATTCTGTGAAATAGTCTCTAATTGCAATTAGGTGGTCAGTGGTTTGAAAGAGTTAATGTGCATCCAAAACTTCTCTTATTATCTGGGAATAATTGCAAGAATTGGGCTCATTAAGCAACACACTGACCCTCTTCTACTAACACAGAGAATTCACATTTATACTTTTTTCTTTTACTTTTAATACTGTTCATTTTCTTTACTTTTAAAAAGTGTCTGGATTCTATTCAACAATATCAACTTACAATTTTAGTGTGGTACTCTCTTAATATTAAAGTTTCATGTATGAATGTGACTCTGATCAGTATCTTGGAAAATATTTGTTGAAGGACAAAATCATCCTATATCATCAATGATGTCTCCAAACTACTAATAAAAATAAGTCATTTTTACAGAAATATTTGAGAGGTCAAGATTATGACCCTATGCTTGTATTACTATCAAAATACCCAGTCATTTTATCCTGTGTAACAACAATTATTAACTTTTGAATTTTATAAAGAGATTTGTGGAGTCTCATTTATCAGTAAGAGACCGATGTGTTCTAACTCCATTGCTCATATGACCTTGCTTAATTAACATTGTGCTTCCCTCCTATTGAGACCAATTGACTAGTATGTATGCAACTTCTAACCTCTGTCGAATCATTCTGTACTGTCACCAGGAGATAATCTTCCATTTTTTATAAGGTAATAGTTATATTACAACAGTTATATATTTTTTTCATTTTTTAACCATATCTCAGCATTGGCTTTTAAGATGATCAAAGAAGATCCTGCTCTACTTAGGGTTAGTGCTGCCTTCAATGTACAGGCTGTGATACTCAGATTGATATAGTTGGCTTATTGTTACTCGCAATTTTTCCCATTTGAAGATGTTCATTTCACATAATACCTCAGTATGTATCTCAATTGCATTGATGTCTGGGTTCAAATTCTTATGCACAGAAATATTGTAATCTCACAATATTTAAGAAATATATGATTCAGTTGTTTTAAAAGTTCTTGACTATTTCATGACCTTAAATATTCTTGGAATTAATCAGAGAATTCAGGTTATCTAACCAATAAGAGTCAGTTTCTAACTAAAATCATGTATTTCAAATCACAAAACATTTTAAAGCAATTTTACTTTATTCATGATAATAGAAGACTGTTTCTTCTCAGGTATGGTCAAATTCTATATCCAAAGAAATGCATTTTCTTTACTTACTTTCTTTATGAAAATACATATTTTATAATTTCTTTTATTATTGTATTCTGCAATCAGTTTAACTTTATATTAAAACATTTAGAAAGATCAATAAAAATATTTCTAAAGATTAAGAGAACATGAAGAGTAAAGTAAAAATAAAGGTAGATAATGTTTCCAAAAATAGAATGCTATTTAGTTTGGATTGAATATGTTACAAAGACTTAAAGCCAGGTGTGGTGGTGCATGCTGGAAGTCCTAATATGTACTTTGGAAGTCAAGGCAGGAGGATCACTGTGATTTCAAGACAATCCTGGCCTACAGAATGAGTTCAAGGCCAGCCTGAATTACCTAATAGGACCTTGTCTCAAAAACAAACAAACAAAAAACTTGAAACGTTATATATGATACAAAGCTTTTTTTAACACTATCCAAGAGCCCTATTGAAACTATTTCTGGGCTAAAACTAAAGAGAAATAACTCAGACAAGTAAAGAATTCTAGAAGCTATTTTTTCCTGATTGTGTTTGCCAACATGAAGACATTTAAATTATGCTTTTTAATTATCTCATACTCAAGGTGAAAAAGAATTTTAAAAGGTGATTCTTCTCTATAACAGGTATATCTGCCAAATAAATGCTTCTTTAAACTGAGGGTCAGAGAACTGGAAATATACCAACACTGGGATGGGAAGAAAGTATTCCCCCTCTCTTTACCTGAGTCATCTGGGAAGTCTTAAGTCTCAAGACAACTTTTAAATAGCTTCTGGATAAAATTACACTCAGAAAATATTCCTTGAAGTGTTTCAGAGACTGAGAATCCCTCTAGAGTAACATATCATAGTTAACATTCTCAGTATTTTAGAAAATCATCACATAGCAAAAGAAAAGGTTATGAAAGAATGTCATTTCCATTTGCAATTTGCTAAGTAATAATGAGCCATAGAAAAAAAATTTTAATGTTGGTTTTCCAATATGAACTATAAAATATCTGTATTTATTATATTTTTTAAAAGATAAGCTAGAAAGAAAAGAAAAAGTGATAACATTCATTAAAAGTGTGACTGGATATTTTATAAATATTCAATTTAAAAACCAACATTAAAAATTAAGTGAATGTGTTTAAATGCAGGTAAATAACAGTTAAAAATAAAATTGATGAATCAGAGGAAAGCTAACTTACAATGCCCAGAATACAAAATTTTCAGGTATTAAAAGAAGCAGACCAATGTCATTCATAATGAGGAGAATAACCAACAAATATAAACATAACTGAGATATAGAAATACAGTGGAATTAACAGACAAGATCAAAATAGCAAAAAGAAAAAAAAGTATATGCACCACATATTTAAAATGTTAGTATGTTAGATAAAATAGGAACATGATGGAAAGAGAAGCAAGTTGTAAAAAGATCAAAATAGTACTTCTGGACTTGAGTGTTATATCTCAAATGAAAAATATACTGCATTGAGTACATGGAATGTTATATCACAAAAGATTATTGAACTGAAATCCCAGCATACAAACTGTCCAAAATATGTTGCAAGATATAATAAAGACTACAAATATGAATATGTTTAGCAGAATAAACTGATATAACATATATGAAGTTGGAGCTCCAGAATAAAAAGTAGATATAAAAAAGTCAAAAAGAATGATAGAAGGCCAGGGATTTAGTTCAATGGTTCTGCTGCCTGCCTCCCTAGCGCAAGGTCCTGAGTTCGATCCACGGTACCAAAAAAAAAGAATGATGAAAAATTTTCCATGTGGAATGAGAACTGTAAATACGAATAACAAAAAAATGCAACTAACTGCAGTCAAATGACTTATAAATAAAGTTACACCAAAACACATGATGAACAGAATGCTAAAACCAGCAAGTAAAATTATATCTAAAAACCAGAGAATAAGATACATTACATACAAAGGAAGAAAGAGAAGAATTATGACAGGCTTTTCATTGGAAA
This sequence comes from Heterocephalus glaber, assembly GCF_053883595.1. Lineage (NCBI taxonomy): Eukaryota > Metazoa > Chordata > Mammalia > Rodentia > Bathyergidae > Heterocephalus > Heterocephalus glaber. The sequence continues at coordinate 6,029,024 of NW_028258308.1, read as the reverse complement.
TTAAGCAAACCACAGAGCAATGGAGAGAAAGAATGCTGGTGACTTTTAAAAAACTGAGAAAAGCATTTTCATGCAACTTTATATTTACATGTATGGGATTAGCAGCCTGTTTGATGTGTTTATGCAAGGGGGATAAAATTATGAAACATGCATTGATTAAGATAAAATTTTGAAGAAATTTACATGAAAAAGACCAATAAAATGTAGTTGTACTTCAAGAATCAAAAGACATGTAATTGTGTTTAGATTCATGAGATTGTAAAGATCAGCATTTAAAAAAAAAAGTGCTAATAACAAAGGAATGTTCCTTGGCCTACACACAAGAATCAGATTGAGAAATCATGCAACCATGTAAGGCATAGCAACTACTTACTTCCTCTGTGGTTGAAGATTTCTCGAGACTAGTGTCATAAGAAATAATGAACTGGGAATTCTCTCCAAGGTCAGATAATTGAAGCCTAATCAAAGAATATTACCCATTTTCATAGCAGACACCCTTCAAACATCTGCACATTGAGATTTCAGAATTTCTACAGTCCAGTAATTCCTATGGGTTTCTTTTTATACCCTCTTAACTAGGAATATTAATTTTGGTTTTCAATTTTCTGCCTTTTAGTAACATTTCTAGTGTATTTTGTGGAAACAAAGCAGTTTTTTATGTCATTATTATCCAGATAAGAAGAGTAATGTCCATCATTAGTTTCATTTTAAGATTACTATGCTTTCTGTATTAATCTTGGTTTTGAGATAATATTATGACTAAATTTGATTTTTGTTTCCTTTTTTTCATAGTATCCTTTTTTATTCATTAAGTTTATTGGTACATTTTAAGTTTCTTTGGGGGTAGGTGGTTATATTCTGCCTAAGGGATCAAGATACGGCCAAAAAATTCCCTTAAGCAAAGCATAATTGGGAACCCCCAGGACATAGTGAGGTAGTTCATTAGTGGTGTCCATTGACTATTTCTTCCTTTTTGATTCCTCACCATGTGGTGGGAAATTTTGTTATGCTTTTTAAATTTTTTTTAAATTTTACTTTCATATAAGTAAGAATGGTGGGTTTTTTGTTGTTGTTGTTATCCTTTTTGTGAAAGTGGTGGCCACCTTGATTAGTACTGGTCAGTAATGTTGAACAGAAATAACAGTTACTTTTCTCAGGTCAAATGTTCAATGTATAATTTGAGACTCTCTAGAATTATCTTTTGGTTTCATATCACTTTCAGTCGTTACATATAACAGCTACATCGTTAGTCTGAGAAACTAAAAGAATTTGACTTCTGCAAATGAGGATAATTTGACTTCTTCCTTTCCTATTTCTATCCCTTTTATATTTTTATCTTTCCTGATTGTTCTGGCTAAAATTTTGGGTACTATATTGAACATGAGTGGTGACAATGGACACTTTTGTCTTGTTCTTGAATTTTAAAAGGAATGCTTTCAGCTTTTCTCCATTAACTCTTATGTTGGCAGTGAGTTTGTCATAATTGACTTTTATCAGATCGAGGTAAGGTCATTCTTTACTTTCTTCAGGATTTTTATCATGAATGGATGTTGTATGTTGTATTTTGTCTGAAGCTTTTTTTACCTTTAATGAGATTATGTGATTTTTATCCCTCTATTTATGCATTGTAATACATTTATTTTTCTCATATTATTTTCTATATCTATATGAACATGGTTTCACAGAAATTGCTCTTCTTTACTCTCACAAAAACATGGTAAAGCAAGGCAGTTTTAATCATTTCCATCTCATAAATAAAACAAATAAGTTCTAACATATCAAAGTAAAATTGAGCTGAGCTGATTACCTATGTCCAAACATATTTGCATCCTAGGGATGAACCTAGCTTGGTCTTGGTATATGACATTTTCAATTATCTATTGTATTCTATTTGCAAGTATTTTGTTGAGGAGTTTTACATCTATGTTTATCATGGAGAGTGAGTGGCCTATAGTTTTCTATTTTTGTTGAATCCTTTTTCATGTTTTGGTATCAAGGTAATGCTATCATCATGGAATGAGTTCAGTAGTATATCTTTCTTTTCAATTTCATTGAAAGAAGATTTGAGAATTTTGGTGTTAGATCTTTCCTGAAGTTCTTGTAAAATTCAGCACTGAGGGCTGGGATTTAGCTCAGTGGTTCCACCACCTGCCCCGCAAGAGCAAGGACCCGAGTTCAATCCCCAGTACCAAAACAAAACAAAACAAAACAAAACAAAAACTCAGCACTGAATCCCTTGGGTCCTTGATTTTGTTAGTTTTTGGAATTTGTAGTCCTGCTACTACTTTATTGCCTGTTATTGATTTATTCAGGGTTTTTATATCTTTTTGGTTCAGTTTTGATAATTTATTTGTGTCTAATAAACTATACATTTCTTGGAGAGTCTCAAATTCATTGGAATATAATTTTTTAAATAGTTTCTTATAATCATCTGGATTTCAGAAGTATCCATTGTGAGTTTGTTTCATCAATTCTATTCACACTGATATGGGTCTTTTCTTTCCTTCTTTTAATAAGTTTGCTTAAAGGTTTATCAATCTTGTATATTACTGCAAAGAACCAAATCTTTGATTCATTGATCGGTTATATTCTTTTTTAGTCTTAATTTCATTAGTTTCCACTTTGGGCTTTTGTAATTTTTTTCTTTTGTAATTTTTAGATTTGTACTTCTCATTGTTCTAGGACCTTTAGATGCATCATTTGGTTATTTACTTGGAATTACTCTTATTTTTTTAATGTGGGTATTCATGTATATAAAATTTTCTCTTGTATCTACTTTTGCTGTTTCACAAGGGTTTGATATGTTTGGCACACACACACAAGTTATGAAAGCTACTAACGGCAGGGATATGGGTGTTCTATTCTTTACTAAATCTCTAATTCTTAAAACAGCTGCTGGCACAGAGTAAGGAACTACTTATATTGTCATTTTATTCTAGGAACATTTAAAATTTGTTCCCTGATTTCCTATGTCCCCCACTGTTCATTCCAGAGTATATTATTTAATAGTCATGTGTTATGTAGTCATGTTTTTTTTTTCTTTTTTCTCCTGTTTTTGCTGGTGGTTTCTAGTATCATCCCACTATGATCTGATTGTATGCAAGATATTATTTCAATTCTTTCATATTTATTGGAGCATGTTTATGGTCTAAGATTGGTCTAATTATGAGAAAGTTTCATGTGCTTCTAATAAAAATATATATTCTTATGCTGTTGTACAAGACACTTTCTAGATTGCTATTAAGTGTATTTGTTTGGTTTTTCTTTGTTGATTTTGCTCTGGTTGGTCCATGAATTTGTGAGGGTGGTATATTGTAGTCCACCACTATGATTGTATTACAATCTGTCATTTAAATCAGGTAGATTTGTTGTGGAAATTGGTTACATCAATATTTGGCGGGTATATAGTTGCAGCTGTTATCTCTTCCTGTTGAACTATTTCTTTTATCAATATATAGTGACCTGTGGTCTGTCTGGAACAGTTTTGGGATGAAGTCCACTTTCAGCACATAGGATAGCTCTTCATCTTGATTTTAGGTTCTGACTGCATGAAGTGTCATTTTCCAGCTTTTCATTTTTAGTCCATTTATTCTTTTATGGAAAAAGTGTGTCTCTTGTGGGCATAATATGGTCTTTTTGAAATTCAGTCTGCTAGTCTACGTCTTTTGATTGTGGAGTTAAGACTGTTAACACTGAGTATTACTATTAAAAGGGATTTACTGGATCCTGCTATTGCATATTTCTTTTGTTTGTTTTACTGGGTTGATTTCTTTAGTTTTTCCTTTTGTACTCTTCCAGTTAGATGTATTGTCCCTATGGGCTCTATGGTGATGTTGGCCTTACTTTTTCTGTCTAGAATTCCTCTATATACTTTCTGCAATGATGGTTTGGTGATCACAAATTTCTTTAAATTCTCTTTTTCATGGGAAGTCTTGAATTCTCTGATAATTTTGAGGAATAATTTTGCAAGAAATAGTAATCTGGACTGGCAATTGTTTTCTTTTAGAGGTTGAAAAACTTCTCTGCAAAGTATCTTGGACTTTGGCTTGTGTTAAAAAATCTGGTATTATTCTTTAGGCTTGCCTTTACAGTTTACTTGATATTTTTCTCTAGTAGTATTTGCTGTTCTCTCTTTGCGCTGAATTTCTTTGATTCTGACTATGCTGTGTCTTGGAGAGGTTCTCTGGTCATCACTATTTGTCTCATTAACTCAGATGCTGATTTTTTTTCCCTAGGTTATGGAATTTTTCTAGTATGATTTTGTTGGGCAAATTTTTTATACCTTTTGTGTCATGTTTGTCCCTAGTTCCTATAATCCTTAGGTTGATTGTATCTGAATCATCTAGCAGCAGTTAGATCTAGTTTCCATGGTGTCCAGTTTATAGAGTATTACCGCGTGCATGCTCTATTGCATTAACTGAGTCTTCAGGATCTGACAGTATGGGCTTATTCCTGCCACCCATACTTTCAAATGAATATGCCCAGGATTTCCATTTCATTCCTTCTTGTAATATATAATTCTTTACTAAAGTGGTCATTCATATTGCATGGTCTTTAGTCCAAATTTTTGGGCCTGTTTAAGCTCATTAAACATTTTATTAATTATGTACTTTATTTACATCCTCTATAAGCTCACTGAACCTGTCATGGATTTGGCTATTCATTTTTCTTTGATTTCTTCAAATTTTTTGAACATTTTCTTTTTGAGTTGTTTGCTAGAAACTTTGTCCACTTTTACTGCTTGAGCAATCAGTTTTTTTGGAGTTGAGGGTGTTTGGAGGCCTCTTGTTACCTTGTTTTTTCATGTTTCTATTGTTTTGTTTACTTGGCTGAAGATCAGTTAGGGGAGAAAAACTGCCACTACTGTGCAGATTTTTTTTTACTTATTATATCACCCTGGGATGTGACCTAGGCTTTGGAGATTTTCAGCAGAACTGGCCAAGCACCTGTCTTTCCACTGATGTTTGGGCAGATTTCTTCCATCTTCATCCTCCTCCCTCTATGATATTCCCTGCAGCTGCTGTATCTGCTCTTTCTACACCCCTTTGGAGGAGACAACATGCCATACCTGCTGACACTGCTGCTCCTCTCCAGCTTTCAACCTACACCAAATATTCTCCCCCTAACTCTCAGTGTCCATCCAGCCCATGAATTCTGGGGCATTTAGGGCTTTGTGGAGGAGGGCACTTCTGTTTGGAATTCACTAGCATTTGGGAATGAATAGGAAGGAGCTCACAGAGGTGACTTGGGCTATAAGCAGTGCAGGGATTGAGAGATGGCCCTGCTGATGTCAATAAACATACTGATATTGCAGTTTATCTGGTGGAATTCTTCAAGTTGCTTTCTGGTATTTGAGTTTTTTCTTTGCCTTCAGTTTCTGAATACCTTTGAATCATGGTGAATCCATCTTTCAAGGGTCTTGTGAATGAACACTGTTCTTTTAGCCTATCATGATGTCTCTTCCAGAAAAGTCATATATTTTCATCTGTCGCTTTCCAGCCCCCAGAAAAAATACTTCCCCAGTATTCTTGTAAAAATATGATCAAGAAAAAATGAATAGAGATAAATATAAATAAATATAAAGGCAATTATAACTATAAATATTTAGTGATTTATAAATAGTGTATTATAATATAACTTCCTATATAGCACACACAAATATGTAAATATGCTTAGTATACATGATTTCAGACATTATTATGACTGACAATGTTCCTTACAAATTTATTATTGTTTTTTTCAACTAGTCCCACACATAAACTCATGTTCCCTCATTTATATGTATATATTTGATTAGAAAAGAGGCAGTTGCATTTTAAATAGCAATTAATTTGTCAAAAAAGTTATTAAAGGGAAATGCTGTATTTTTTAACACTCCAAAACTGGAAGTTAATTCCATTTCTCTTGCTTGCAAGGTATAGATGATATGTTTCCCCATAAAATAGTAAAAGAAAAAATACAGTGGTTCAAGATATACATGTTCAAACTCTCCAGGAAACCAAACAGTTCATTTTTCTTGATTCAAAATCTGAGAAATACTTTTCAGAGATGGAATTATGTTTCCATTTTTAATGATAAAAAACACCTTTACTACTACATAAATTCAAAAATCAGAAGAAAAAAGTGAGAGGCAAAGGAATAAAATTTAGGAAGCTTTATTTTTGGAGTGCTGAAGAATTCTTAGGTACAATTAGCTAAGAAGGAGGAGTTATCTTTTCAGGGGAAGATAGATGAGCAAAAGTGATAGAAATCCCTCCTTATTGTTTTTATTGTCATAGGCTAAGAGAATCAAATCAATTAGATTCAAGAAATGATAAGGTTAATGTCCCAACCTATGTAGCTAATGCTGCCAACTTGTATGACCAGTATTCTTTTTATGTTCCTGATTGACCTTTCTTAATGAATGCCACAGAATGTATCTTTAATATGCCAAGGTTTTGCCCTATATATTTCAAAGACCAAAATTTTACTTTAATTCAAGAACCAAGCAATTCCATTAAAATTCTTTACTTGCCAAAGGTTTTGATTAACATTTGACATCAATTTTGAGCGCTGAGGCATTTTAGTAGAGGTTACACAGGATTTAATATCTTGGAACACAGTCTTAAGTGTATTACCTTAGAAAGGATAGGGACCTTGTAGTAGGAAGAGTCATATCCTAAAATATTAATGTGATTTAGTGCCCTGGAAGTAGTGATAAAAAGGCTAGCTAAGAAGAAAACATGAGAGGGGCACTCTCTTCTATATTATTTAATTGCCATCATTGAGTTTCCCAATTCACTAGATAACAATCAAATTCATCCATTTAATTGTAGCTTTTTCATATGATTTGTACTTTGGCATTGAAATTCAAAATTACGCAATACATTCTCATGTCTCTCTATATAAAAATGTATCATCTATTAAAGATTCTAGATGCATTTTATACTAACGGTCATATTTGTAAATAAGCAGAATAACTTTCAATAACAATTCACAGAATGAATGTCCATTTTTATTTGTAAGAGTTACTGAACAAACATAAAATATTTACGGTAAAAAAATAACTGTATGTTTAATAAAATACATCTAAATTGCTTCAGGTAATGAAATGTCTGTGTTTTACTCATTCAGGGCATACCTAAATTAATGTAATTTTTATCTTGCTGTGGAAAGTTTTAAATTCTCTGAGGCATCAGGGATATTGAAAATCAGGACAAGGAGAAGACAATTGCTGCAGACAAAAATTTAAAACAGTAGAAGAAAATAAAATAACTATTTTTGTATTTATTTAAATGTCTTAAAATGTTTTTTGGTAAATCTTTACAATTTTGTCAAACTAGGTATTTTTTAAAATTTTTGTGTCTACTAGTCAACTAGTTTCCTCCTCTGAAGACAAATTTTCCTATTAGATAATCTGAAATTTTAAAATATTTTATTAATTAAAGATAAATATCTAAAATTTGATACCCAAATACTAGCAATATGTTATTTGCATTGCTTTTATTTGCTTGTAAATCTTACAGTATCCAAACATATTGCTTATATTTTCAATAAATGATGTTAGAAAAACTTGGTATTTCCATGTAATAGATGAAATTGAATCCTTATCATTACAATCTACAAAAATTAATGTAAAATGGATTAAAGACCTAAATATAAGACTCAAAATTGTAAATTTTAGCAAAGGAGACCACAGAAATTTTTCAATAGATTGGTTTTAATGATCATTTCCATATCATGACATCAAAAGTATAGGGACAAAAAGGTAAACATGCACAAATGGATCCCCCTCTCAAACACAAATTCATGATTTCCAGCTTTTGGTCTGGGATGGGAATTTCTAGTATGTAACCACTCCATTCTGAAAACCAATAAAAAGCTGAGAAAATTGAAAAATCCAAAGTTCCCTGCATCTGTGAGAACAGTGAAGTCACACTTTCCCCATGACTGGAGAGGTAGATAGTTCAGTTGTACTTTGATGTGTCAGAGAAATTGGGTCTACTACTTCCAAACTGGAAAGTCCAATGGGAGACACGTAGAATCCAAACTTACCAAAGCAGGAGATCCTGAGTAGAAATGTATTGTAATAGGTACTGTGGTAGGAAAGCCTGAATTATAGTTGATAAATTGCTAGAGGTTCTGAGTAGACAAGCTGGAATCACGAAAACTTCAGGTTGACTTGGTCAGAGTGGTGGCAGAAGAGTGCAAAAGGTGAGAAACACCTTTGTGAGTTTTATCTCCAAGAGCTTTACTAGATTCTGTCATTAAATATTGTAGGATACCCTCTGTGCTTCTGGCAGCAAAAGAAGAAAAATAATAATTTAAAAACCTACTATAGCACTTGATTCTTTTTGTTTTTTATTTTATGAAAAGTAAAACAAAGTTTCATAATAAAATAAAAAGAAAATAACAATAGTTATTACACTGTGCATTATTACCTTGAAAGTAGTTACTCACAGTATAAGACATAAGGCAAAAAGATTCTTACAAAAAAGAAACAAATAACACAAATCTTTCTTTGCCCTCAGAAAAGATGATCTAATCTGAGCCTTGTTTTATCTAATAAAACTAGGGCTTTATCAGAGCCTCATTAAGCTTGAGCAAGACAAATACCAAATTCCAACTCCTGTAGTGACTCTTTGTTTATACAAAACAAATGAACTATAAAGATATGTAGAGAAAATCATGGAGAAAACAAATGGGCATTATTAACTGAAAGAAGATAGTCCTAATACACTGTATGCTGTATAATTCCAACTATATGACATTCACAAGAAAACAAAATCATAGAGATTGTGAAGAAAAGCAATTCTTACCAGGTGCTGAGGAGAAAGAATTAATGGAACAAAGAGGATTTTTAGGGCAATGAAGTCATTCTTGATGTTAATACAATAACGATTTTAAGTTACTATATAATCATTTAAACACAAGACAATGCATAATACCAAGCTTGTACCGTAATATAAGTTAGGAAAGTGAGGTGATCACAATGTATACTGAAAATTCATCATTTGTAACAAAGATACCACTGTGGTATAAAATGGCAGTAATAGAAGTGGTTGTACAAGTATGGATGTAAGAGATATATGAAAACTGTCTTAAGTTTTCACTCATTTTAGCAATAAACCTAAAATTGCTCTGAAAATTGAAGAATATTAAAGAAAATGTCTTTCAAAGATATTCAAAAAAATTTCTTTGTACATCAAAGGCCACAGTAAAAACAGTAAAGAAGCAGCCTGTAGAATGTAAGAATTTGTCAATCATATATCTGACAGAGGGTTAGCATTTATATATTTGAGAAGTTCCTACATCTCAAAACCCAAAGTTTTCTTAACCTGACTTTAAAAAAAAATAAAGAATTTGCATAAACTTTTTCCAAAAATGTTACACAAATGGCCAATAAGCATATGAAAAGATGCTTATTATCCCTAATTATTAAAGAAACACAAATCAAAACCACAAGGAGATATCACTTCATAGCCACTACAATGGTTATCATAAAAACAAAAACAAATAGCAAGTGTTCATGAGAATTTGATGAGACTGGGAATTTTTTGTACTTTTACTTGTAATGTGAAATGGTGTAATCACTCTGGAAAATGGTATGGGGGATGTACATCAATTTAAAATGCAGATATTATAGATTTTATCTTTTCCACTATTGAGTATATTTAAAATATAGAAATCAGAATCTCAAAGAAATATTTGTTCAGCCATTCATTACAGTTTTAATTACAATATTCAAGGTATAGAAGGAACCCGAATATCCACTGATAGATGGATGGATAAACAATATGTGGAGATATACAACCAAATTTTATTCAGTCTTGAAAATAAAGGAGAGCTTGTTATGCTCTTCAATACAGACAAATTTTAAAGGTACACTGAGTGAAATAAGATAGGCATAAAATGAAAAATATCAAATGAGTCCACTTGTATATGATGTCTGCATTAGTCACATTAATAAAAGTGGGAAGCTGTTACCAAGATCTACATGGAGGAGGAAAGTGGGAGTTGTCTAAAGGGTATAGAATTTCAGTTTTGCAATGTAAGCTCTTCTAGAGATATGTTTACAACAGTGTGCATGTACTCTACACTTAAAAGTTGTTAAAATGGTAAAAATTTAAATTTAAGAAGAAGCCATATGTGTGTGTATGTAAAAGTACTTTCCCTTATTTCAAGACTCAGTAAAATTCTGTTATATATCACCACATGTTATTTGTCCATTCATCTATCAATGGAATATATATATATATATATTATATATATGTATTACATTACAGTGTTATTCTTAATATATTTAACCAATTTATTATATTGAGCATACAAGTTGTTTTATATATTGTGTATAAAATATTGCTATAAAAATTGATTTAGCTCCTTTTGTGTGGGCATAACTGAATATGTTAAGATGGGTAGTTTATAAAGAATAGATTTATTCAGTTCATGACTCAGGAGGCTGGAACAACCATGAGCATGTGCTCTTCATCAGGGTACAAAGGATATTGTTAATTGCATCATCACATAGCAGAGGGCATCACATAAAGAAACAGATCAAGCTCCTCGGAGTTCCAATTTACATCATAGCCACTCCTGTGACAAGAAACATACTCTACTGTAAGGACAGGGAGACATTCATAAGGACAGAGCACTCATCAATCCATTAATTTGTTAATGAAAACAGAACCTACATTTATTCATGAGGGCAAAGGGATTCAATTTCAAGCACATGAACTTTTAGGGACTCCCTCAAACAGCAAACTGTGATATGATAGGATATACATGCACTGTGGAGTGCCAGCATTTAAAGATCATAAAGGAAGCAAAAATATGCCAAAATGACTGAGTAGTATGTGTTAGGAAGCAAAAGATTACAAGAGAGATTATGTTTTTAAGGCAAGACAATAACATATTTCAGAAAGAAAAGAATGAATAACTGTAAGTTTCTGCTATTGAAGCAACTGAGCAGATAGAAATGACCACTGAATTTGGTGATATGGGATCATTAGAAATTTTATGACTGATATTTTATAGGAATGAAGAGAAAGAGACCTTGGTAGAGAGTTCTATGTTCAAGAGATATGTCAAGGCATGAACTAGATCTGTAAATATATTCTTTTTTTTCATGTATTTATTGGTACATTTTAGGTATACAATACGTTCACATTTATCATTGGGTGCTTGTACCTGAACATGATGTATCTTAGTTCTTTTTTCTCCCATTACTTGTGTACCCTTCACCCCCTCCACAAAGCTACTGTGATAAAAACAGCATGGTACTGGCAAAGAAACAGACCTGAGGATCAGTTGAATAGATTAGAAGATGCAGAAACAACTCCAGACATATTCAGCCACCTCATCTTTGACAAAGGAGCCAACCACCCTCATTGGAGGAAAGATAGCCTATTTAATAAATGGTGTTGGAAAAACTGGATTTCAACCTGCCAAAGATTAAAACTAGACCAATACCTATCACTGTGCACTAAACTAAGATCAAAGTGGATTAAATATTAAGACAGAAACACTAAACTTGCTGGAAGGTAAGTTAAGAAGATCTGTAAATATAAACAAACATTTTGAAATCATTTATTATGAAGGAAAAATGAAGCAGTTGCTAGACAAAACTTTGAAACCATGAATATTTGCCATTCTTTTTTCTTTTAATTTTCAAAACTGAAATTTAATTTGAAATATAAAATGTAAGAAAAATACAGAGAGGTCTTGTGTATCCTTTAGCCAGTTTCCCCCAGTCAAAACATTTGGTAAAACTACAGATTTTCTGGGTACAGTGGTGCACACCTGTAATGCCAGCTGCTGGGATGCTGAGGAAGAGGGATCACAAATTCAAACTCAGCCTGGGCAATTTAGTGACTTGAGGGGACACTGTCTCAAAATGTAAAAAGGGCTGGGATGTAGTTCAGTACAAGTCATCAGTTACTTCCCAGTATAACAAAATAAACAAAAGTCTAATTTTTACCAAACACAGTCATAACCAAGATGTTGACATTTTCCCTGGCAAAATGAAGAACATTTTCAACAAGGATTTCTTCATGATGCCCTTTTCCATGGCTGGGGCAAATTACCCAACACCTACAATTTAATGGTGAAGAAGTTTGATTTGACTGACTGGTTCAAACATTTCAATCCTTGGTTGGCTGGCTCCAAGGAGAAAATACCATGGTAAAAAACTAATGGAGCAATACTGCTCACTTTCTGGTATCTGAAATCAGAGAACAGGGGAAGAGAGCCAGAGAGGAAGGTTCGATGCACACATACAATACTCAGTATCATGGCTCCAGACTCACCTAGACAAACCCGGAAGTTACTTTAATAATCCCAAGAGGGATTCTCAAGCCAATCAAGTTGATGATCAAGTTTAACCATTACACCCTCCCACTTCTCTCCAGCCCCCGCCCATAACCTTCAACAATCAGTAATCTGATTCTAGGATTCTAATTCTGTTTCTAGAATTCAGTTAGCCTACAAAGGCCTTAGGTAGTTGGCTTTTCATTTAATAACATTTCCTAAAGAATCATCTACTCTGTACTGAGCATACCAGCCTGTTCCTTCTTACTGGTGACTAGCCATATATACTAGCCCCTGCTTTACCTATTCACATACCAGATAAGATCATAGGTGGTCATTCACCCCTTTTATCTATTATACTGAGATTCTTTGCACATATATCTCCATATTTTTAGAAGAAAATAAATTTTTCTTTTTTGGGGATAAATGTCTAAGAGTGAAATCCCTGGATCATACAGTAATTACATGGTATGTTTTACAGCAAATTACCAAACTGTTTTCCAGAATGGCTTCATTATTTGTATTCCCCACCAAAAATATGTAAGTTATCTAGTTTTGTCACATCTCTTCCAGTATTTAGTCTGTCACTATTTTATGGTTTTAGCCTTTTTAAATGTATTCAATAATATCTGATTTATATTTCTCTACTAGTTAGTGATTTTGAATTTATCTATAATCTGTAAACTGTTTTCAGAAAAATGAATCTTTTGTCTATTTTTGCTCGGCAGGCCATTTTAAAATTTCATTGTTTTTTTTCTATTTTTGATTACAAACACTTCATTGCACATTCTACATACTAGCTTTCTTATTAGATCCATGGTATATATTTTGCAATCATTTTCTCCAAATCTGTATTTTACTTTTCTTCCTCTTAAAAGTGTACTGTATAACAGAGTCATTTTGATTTTGATGAAACATTTGCAAAATTTCCTTCCTTGGATCATGATACTGGTAATAAGTGGAGAAATTCTTTTTCTCATCCTGGATTATGATTTTTGTTCTATATATTTTTCATAAAGGGTTTGTGGATTCAGAATTTACATTTAAGTCTGTGATATATTTTGAATTTGTTTCTGTACAAGATGTGAGGTTCAGGTGTTTTTGCAGGAGAAAGGTTGTGAATGTCTAATTATTCCAGCTATATTTGTTATAAATTCTCAATTCCCTCCAATACACTGATTTTTCATCTTTGGGAAATTTCAGTGGGATCTTGTTGTTGGTGTATTTCTCCTTCCTCTTCCACTCCATTGATCTTTCCCATCATCCCTCTACAAGTAGCACATTGTTGACTACTCTACCTACATAAGTCTGAAAAATTGCACAGATTGGTTCCTTATATGTTATTATTTTCCAAAAGAAAAAGCTATCCTAATTCTTCTGGTTTTGTATGTGCTTGTCAGAATAAATTTTATAACTCTACAAAACTTAAGATTTTATTAAATCTAGAATCTCCATAGAACATTTACTAATGTAATACATCAATGATGAAGAAAAATGACATCTTCAGAATTTTATATTTTTCAATTGGTGAACTCAGTTTGTACCCATTTATAATTTTAATTTAATATTTTAGCATTTTGAAATTTTTACCATAGAACTATTACCTATATTTTGTTACACTTAAACCTGTTGCCAAGGTCTTTTAAAATTAAGTGATATATCAAGGCAAGAAGAGCTTGGAGTGACGTATTTCAAGCCCTAAAAGCAAACAGCCTCCAGCCCAGATTCAGGTATCCTGCAAAACTATCTTTCAAAATGGATGGAGAAATAAGATACTTTCATGACAAAGAGCACCTTAGGAACTTCGTGAATACCAAACCATCACTCCAAAAAATTTTAGACAATATCCCAGGAAAAGACAATGAGGATCACAACCCCAGGAAGCCCAGCAGAATGAATCCATTGGGCATGACAAGAAATTAAATGCAAAGGGGGAGACTACAACAAAAAGAAAAAGTCATGGCAAGGATGTCAATATATATCAGTTATAACCATCAATGCTAATGGTCTCAATTCACCAATCAAAAGAAATAGACTGGCAGAATGGCTCAAGAGACAAGACTCAACAATATGCTGCATATAAGAAACATGCTTAATTCAAAAAGAAACTCACAGACTGAAAGTTCAAGGGTGAAAACTAATGTTCTGTGCTACAGAAACCTGAAAACAAGTAGGAATAGTTATCCTCTTTGCAGATCAAGTGGATTTTAAAAGAACACTGATTAAGAGAGACAAAGAAGGACACTACATACTTGTAAAGGGCCCAATCCAAGAGGAAGAGATGACAATCATAAATATATATGCACCAAACACTGGTGCACCCACTTATATAAAACAAACACTAACAGACATGATAAATCAAATAAGCACTAATACAATAGTAGAGGGGGACGTCAAAACCCCACTGTCACAAATAGATAGACCAACTAGACAAAAAACAAGCAACAAAATACTAGAACTCAGTCAACTCTTGAACACATAAACTTAGCATGTGATTACAGAGAGTTCCACCCCACAAAATCAGAATACACATTCTTTTCAGCTGCACAAGGGTCATTCTCCAAAATAGACCACATACTCACTCATAGAACATATTTAGGTAAGTGCAAAGGAAATGAAGTTATCCCCTGTACATTATCAGACCATAGTGCAATGAAATTGGAGATGAATAGCAAAAGAAACCATAAGAATTTCATAAACACATGGAAATTGAACAACACACCTCTGAATAAGCAATGGGTCACAGAGGAAATTAAAGAAGAAATCAGACAGTTTCTTTAATTAAATGACAATGCCAATACAAAATATAAGAATCTATGGGACACAATGAAAGCAGTCTTATGAGGGAAATTCATAGCAGTGAATACTCATATCAGGAAAACAGAGCAAGCCCAATTAAACAACCTGAGGCTGAACCTCAAGCTTCTGGAAAAGAAGAGCAGGACCACCCCAAAACTCATACAAGGAGGAAATTATAAAGATCAGAGCAGAAATCAATGAAATGGAGACTAAGAAGACAATACAAAAAATAAATGAAGCCAAGAGTTGGTTCTTCAAAAGAATGAACAAAATTGACAAACCCTTAGCCAACCTTATCAGGAAAAGGAAAAAAAAGGCCCAAATCTGTGGGGGGCCTTGCCCCCCCGCTAGAACTCTTGAGTGCCTTTTACGGACATATCCGGGCCTGCTGCAAATCTACCCGGCAACAAGGAAGTAACCCCAGTACCCTCCTCTTGTTCCTCCCCTCTAGCCCTACGGTATATATGTTGTAACAGCTTCTGCAATAAACGAGACTTGATCAGAAACCTGTCTTGTCTCCATCTCTCGTGTCCCCTGTCCCCTCTCATCCTCGCTCCCCCTCTAGGGTCTCCGTTGACTTACCCGCGGGCCGGGACAAGTGGCGCCCAACGTGGGGCCAGAGAACGGGGGATCCAGTGAAGGACGCTGCTCAGGGGCCCTAAGATTAAGATTGAGGAACAAAGAGCACACTCGACACGGGAGAGGCTTGCAATTGACGTGGACCTGCCGTCTTTTTGCACCTCGGTAAGTTGAACAGCGATTATGGGACAGGGCATTAGTCAGCACGAATTGTTTGTGCAAGGTCTCAAAAAGACATTACAGGCACGAGGGGTAAAGGTTACAGTCAAACAGTTGTTAAGATTTTTTGATTATATTAAAGATCTCTGTCCCTGGTTCCCTGCTGAGGGAACCATTGACAAACAGAGATGGAAAAAGGTGGGGGAAGCTCTCCAGGATTATTATGCCACTTGCGGACCCGGGAAGGTCCCTATTGCGGCGTTCTCATATTGGAATTTGATTAATGATATTATTTCTCATAAAGCGAGGGATCCACTGGTGGCGCAGGCTATACAGGCTGGGGAAGTAGCTCTCCGAGATGGTAAGGGGCTGACACCCGCCAGTGATTCTGACGCAGTCTCCCGGGCCAATATGGCGCCGGGGCCCAGGCCCGTTGAGACCACGACTTCTTTGTCAGACAAAGAAGAGGACTTGATGTCCTTTGACAGTGACGATGATCCCGCCCCCGACGGACATGACGTCCCTTCGGACCAACCCCAAACGGCCACAAACCCTGCCAAGCCCTGTAGGGCAGGGCCTCGCCGAACCCCTGCTTCCTTGCTTTCCACCACCGCCTCTAGGACAGCCCCACCCTCGCGGAAGGTTCCGCCCCTATATCCCTCCCTTCAAGCCTATCGTGGCCCGCCTCCGCCCCCAGATCCGCCCCAAGAGGGCTCCGGGTCGGAGGAGCCCGCGGGGGAAACATTGTGGGGCGACTCCGGATATCCCCCTCCTTATATCTCTTCAGGCCCCGACACTCCCACTCTGGCATGTCCTGTTGTTGATCCCCAAAAGGAACTCCGGGACAAAATAGAATTTCTAAAAGAACAGATAAGGTTAGAAAAGGAACACCAAGAACTTATTACCCAGCTTGAAGGCTTAAGAACAGGCAAAGCCCATAAAAATGTCCGTAGAAAAGACAAACTTAAGCCACGACCCCCCGTTAGAGGGGCGGCCCCTAGGGTGCCATCCGGGTCGGGAGTATCCCTGAAACTTAAAAATGCGAAAGCCTTTCCTGTAACTAAAACTACTGACACACAGAGACAGGCGTAAAGACACCACAGTGGTTTTGATTTTAAGGTCATTAAAAAATTTAAAATGGCTACAGCTCAATATGGGGCCACTGCACCTTACACCATGGCTATTTTAGAATCGGTGGCAGAAAATTGGCTCACCCCAATTGATTGGCAGACTCTGGCCCGCGCCACCCTTACAGGAGGTGATTATTTATTATGGAAATCTAAATATGTTAAAAATTGCCGAGAAACTGCTAGGCGCAATGCTCAGGCGGGGAATGGATGGGTGCTTGACATGCTCCTTGGGGAGGGGGCCTACGCCGCCAACGACCAACAAATACAATTTGATGCGGGGTTATATGCCCAGATTCAGACCGCCGCCACTAGGGCCTGGAAAAAGCTCCCCTCCAAAGGAGACGTGAGTGCCTCCCTCACTAACATTCGGCAGGGCCCAGACGAGCCATTTGCGGACTTTGTCCACCGCCTTCTCACGGCGGCAGGCCGGATTTTTGGGAGCGCGGAGACAGGGACAGATTTTGTTAAACAGCTTGCTTTTGAAAACGCCAATGCCGCCTGTCAGGCCGCTATCCGCCCCTATAAAAAAAAAACTGACCTTTCCGGCTACATTCGCCTTTGTTCTGAGATTGGGGCCGCCTACCAACAGGGCCTTGCCATGGCGGCCGCCATGCAAGGCTTCACAGTCAAACAATTTTTGCAACGCCACGTTGGCAATAAGTGTTTCCGGTGTGGGGCCACGGGCCATTTTGCTAGAGAATGCCCGACCACTAAAATGCAGGGCCCCAATGCTCCGCCCCCCGGGCCCTGCCCCCGATGTAATCGGGGGAGGCATTGGGCGAGTGAGTGCCGATCCAAAACTGATGCCCAGGGCCGACCCCTTCCCCCTCTTAAGGATTCGAATTCGGGAAACGGGAAAGGGGGCCAGCCCCAGGCCCCCAACTCCAAACAAATTTACGGGGTGCTCAATTTTGCTCCAATAAACAACAATCCATTTCAGACCTCATCAGAGCCACAAAAGGAAGTGCCGGATTGGACCTCAGTGCCACCACCCACACAGTATTGACCCCAGAAATGGGAGTCCAGGCCCTCGCCACAGGAGTCTTTGGACCCTTACCTAGAGAGACTTTTGGCCTCGTAATAGGCCGAAACAGTAGTACCATAAATGGGCTGTTGGTTTACCCAGGAATGATAGATAATGACTACTCTGGGGAAATTAAAGTTATGGTTTCTTCCCCCAAAGTTATTAATACCATTCAATCAGGCCAAAGATTTACTCAATTGCTACTCCTTCCCCTTCTCTCTACCTCTAATAAGGCTCTAAACAACGCCCGAGGCAGCCAGGGATTCGGCTCATCTGATGTTTACTGGTCAGAGATACTTTCAACACAAAAGCCTCTCGTGACCTTGTGGTTAGATGGGAGACAATTTTCTGGGCTGGTTGACACTGGTGCCGATGTAACTATCATAAAAAAAGAGGATTGGCCTCAGGCATGGCCATTAAAAGACACCCTCACCCATCTCGGGGGTATAGGTCAGAGTAAAAATCCTAAACAAAGTGCCAAAGATCTGACCTGGAGAGACCAAGATGGTAATCAGGACACCATTCAACCTTATATAATTTCAGGGTTACCTATTAATCTATGGGGAAGAGACTTACTATCACAAATGGGGATAATTATTTCCAGCCCCAATGAAATTGTCACTATACAGATGTTTAAAAATGGGTACATTCCAGAAACGGGACTGGAAAAACACCCTACAAACCTTACTCACCCCATTAAGCCTGTCCCTCGGCCCCCTCGGACAGGGCTAGGCCATTTTCCATAGGGGCCATTGACACTCCTGCGGCCCATGCTAAAAAGATTACCTGGCTCTCGGATGATCCAGTGTGGGTCTATCAGTGGCCCCTCTCTAAAAAAAAATTGTCAACAGCTCAACAGTTGGTACAGGAACAGCTTCATGCTGGCCATATTATTCCTAGCCACTCCCCTTGAAATACTCCCATTTTTGTCATTAAAAAACGGTCGGAAAAATGGAGACTCTTACAAGATCTTAAAACAGTTAATAAAACCATGGTACTCATGGGAGCTTTACAACCTGGTCTCCCTTTGCCGGTAGCCATTCCCCTTGGGTATTACAAGATTATTATTGATTTAAAGGATTGCTTTTTCACCATTCCCTTACATCCTGCTGATCAAAAACGCTTCGCATTTAGCCTTCCAGCGACCAATTTCTGTACCCCAATACAGCGCTTTCAGTGGCTGGTTCTGCCCCAAGGCATGGCCAATAGTCCCACCCTGTGCCAGTCATTTGTAGCCGCGGCACTCCAATCCACCCAAGACAATTGGCCTCAAATGTATATTATCCATTACATGGATGATATCCTTGTAGCGGGGCAATTAGAAAGTGAGGTTTTAGCTTGTTATGCTGACCTTCGACGGGCACTTGAATCTCATGGCCTCCAGATTGCCCCTGATAAGGTTCAACTAAAAGACCCTTATAACTACCTCAGATTTCAGATAAAAGGACGTCACATTTCCTCCCAAAAGCTTACCTTGCGGCTAGACGGTCTTAAGACTTTAAATGACTTCCAAAAATTGCTAGGAGACATTAATTGGCTTATGCCCTATTTAAAACTCACTAAACATGACCTGAAGCCTCTCTATGATACCCTACAAGGTGATAACCACCCTACTTCACCTCGACAGCTCACTGCCGAGGGGCACAAAGCCATCAGTACAGTGAAACAAGCCATTCAAAATCAAACAATTACTTTTATGGATTATAACTCTCCTTTACAGTATATCATCTGCAAAACCTCCCTCTCTCCCACTGCTGTCTTTTGACAAACCACTCCCCTTTTGTGGGTTCATCTCCCAGTTTCCCCTAAACGGGTCTTTTACCCCTATTATGTTGCAGTTACAGACCTAGTTATCTTGGGCAGAGACCATGAAAAGATGTACTTTGGAAAAAAACCTGATGTCATTATCCAACCCTACCCTAAGGACCAGGTCGATTGGCTTATACAAACCACCAATTCCTGGCCAATTGCTCTTGCTTCTTATTCAGGGTTATTGGACAACCACTATCCTCCCAGCAAACTTATTGACTTTGCCAACAGACATGACTTCATTTTCCCGAAGATCACTTCTTGCTTTCCTCTGCCAGAGGCTCTACCCGTTTTTACAGACGGTTCTTCCACTGGAATGGCTGCCTATGTGTGGGATGATAACATTGTCCAGTTCCAAACCGCCCACTCTTCGGCCCAGTTAACCGAGCTCCAGACAGTCATAGCGGTCTTTACCACATTTCCTGCCCGAGCTTTTAATCTCTTTACTGACAGTGCTTACATTGCCCAATCTGTTCCCTTATTAAAAACATGTAGACTGATCAGACTTGCCTCTCAGACTGGTGGTCTTTTCCTCCAATTACAAGATCTAATCAAAAAACGATCCAAATCGTTTTTCATTGGACACCTTCGCGCCCACTCTAACCTACCCGGCCCACTTACAGAGGACAACCACTTAACAGACCTAGCCACAAGACCTCAGGCTTTTGCCTATTCAATAAATACTGATGCCCCCAGTCCGATTGACCAAACACAAAAGACACACCAATTCCATCATCTTAATGCTCACACGCTTCGCCTTATGTATAAGCTTACTAGAAAACAAACTAGACAAATTGTTAAGGCCTGCCCTATGTACACTCTACACCTTCCTACACCTCATCTGGGAATTAATCCTCGTGGCTTGATTCCAAATGCCCTATGGCAAATGGACATCACACATTACCCTAAATTTGAAAATCTTAAATATATACATGTCAACATTAATACATATAGTAGATTCATATTTACCACCCTACAGTCTGGGAAAGCTACTAAACACGTCATTGCTCATCTCCTCACTGCCTTCTCAGTGCTTGGCTGCCCACAACAAATTAAAACAGATAATGGTCCTGGCTATATCAGCTCTGGCTTCTCCAAATTTTACAAACAATTTACAATAACACATATAACGGAAATCCCATATAATCCACAGGGACAAGGCATTATAAAAAGGGCTAATCTCACACTTAAAATTACTTTAGACAAAATAAAAAAGGGGGAATGGTATCCTACTAAGGGGTCTCCTAGAAATCTGATATCACATGCACTATTTATTCTTAACTTCTTAAATTTGGATGCCAAAGGTTTATCTACAGCCAATCGTTTCTGACAACCAGAGACGCAACGACAATTTGCCTCGGTGATGTGGAAAGACCCCCTGGACCACTCATGGCACGGGCCGGATCCTGTACTTATCTGGGGCCGAGGATCGGTGTGTATTTACTCCAAAGAAATGAAGTCAGCCAGGTGGCTCCCAGAACGCCTAGTAAAACAAGTTGATAGGTGTGCTGATGATGCCGATGACCTGACGTTGTCCAATCTTAACCAGTTAACAATGGCGCCTACAATTACAATCTAATAATCATCAAGAGTATAGTATAATTCAATTTGGCTAGTTATATTTGGGTGCACCCTAATTTTATACACTGTCTTATATGTTTGTCTATTGTTTGTTGTTTGTGTTTGTACAGTTGAGCTCAATATGTTCCTTCCTCTTCAAAGGATATTCGCCTATTGTTAAATTGACTTATAGATAATATTATTAAACTAAAGACATGCTTTTCTTCCCAGGTTGTTAATTGATCAAAGTACCACTGAAATTTATTTTATAAAAGTGACGTGCATTGTTACCCACAAGCAACAATCAAATTACAATTAACAGTTATAAAATAAAAAGATATATATTCTTAATTGTTTGTCAAAACGATTATAGATGGGAACTCCCTTTGATGAATATAGAAGTGGCCACCCAGAAAATGATTATTCTGGTCTTAATTCATTAAAGGGACCCCCTAGTAAATTTTATATTATATAATCTTATGGGAGACATATCACAATGAATATTATCTAAATATGTTATAAATTGATTGTATTGGTTGTCCTTGATATTTAAGCACTAAATATGTTGTTACAAAATGTTCATATTGGTTAAGTTCTAAATATGTTATTGTAGCATGTCCACTTTGGTTATCTTCAAAAGCTTAATCAGGGTAGCTTAACTCTCTTATTCACAGTCTAGCCTTAAATGAACATTGCTGTTTTTATGCCAACAAATCTGGGATCGTCAGGGGAAAAATTCGCGAACTTCAGGAAGATTTAAACAGATGACGACAAAAATTCACTCAAAATCCCCTCTGGACTAGCCTCAATGGTTTCCTCCCTTATCTCCTCCCTTTGCTGGGACCCTTATTGGGTCTACTCTTGCTCATTTCTTTAGGGCCCGTACTTTATAACAAAATCATGGCCTTTCTTAGAGCCCAGATAGAGGCAATAAAAACAGCGCCCATACAGGTCTACTATAATAGATTGGCAATGGCTGACCAGGACGAATGTCGGACCATCGATTAGGTCCTTGCCGTGGCGAAGTGTTCTCGCCCCACCTGGTGAGTGGGCTGGCAAGCCAATGACGGGCAACTGAGCAAGCGTGCCATGCAATGAGAGAGCCCTCGTGTGCCGCCTAAGACAGGTGCCAGAGCCTTGATTCTCTGGTTAACCGATGACGGGTAAGGTGCACGGTGCAGACACGTGTGTTGCTCTGACCCAAGACAGGCTCAGCCCCCACAGGCTTGGCTCTCCTGACGCCTTTCTAAAATTATAATTTTAAAGGGAGGACCTGTGGGGGGCCTTGCCCCCCCGCTAGAACTCTTGAGTGCCTTTTACGGACATATCCGGGCCTGCTGCAAATCTACCCGGCAACAAGGAAGTAACCCCAGTACCCTCCTCTTGCTCCTCCCCTCTAGCCCTACGGTATATATGTTGTAACAGCTTCTGCAATAAACGAGACTTGATCAGAAACCTGTCTTGTCTCCATCTCTCGTGTCCCCTGTCCCCTCTCATCCTCGCTCCCCCTCTAGGGTCTCCGTTGACTTACCCGCAGGCCGGGACACAAATCCATGCAATTAAGAATGAAAAGGATGAAAGTACAATGGACCCAGCAGAAATCCAGAAGATCATCAATACCAAATTCAAGAGCCTATATGCCAATAAGAGCAAACACAAGAGAAAAGGGCAGATTCCTAAATATGTATGAATTACCAAAGTTGAACAAGGAAGACCTAAAAATTCTAAATGACCCATATCAATCAATGAAATTGAAAACATAATTAAAAATTTAACAACTAAGAAAAGCCCAGGTCCTGATGGCATCACTGCCCAATTCTACAAGATATTTGGGGAGGAATTACTGACACCACTGTTTTAAACTCTTCAATGAAATTGAACTGGAAACAGTACTCCCACATGCCTTCCTGGAAGTAAGCATCACCTTCATCTCCAAAGCAGAGAAAGACCCAACCATAAAAGAAAACTATAGGGCAATCTCACTAAGAAACATAGATGCAAAAATCCTTAATAAGACACTGACAAACAGAATGTAGAAGATCATCAAGAAGATCATACACCCTGACCAACTCAGATTCATACCAGGGATGCTGGGCTAGTTCAACATATGCAAATCAATAAATATAATCAAGAAATGTAATCACACTCTATCAATAGAGGCAAGGACAAAAACCATATGATCATCTCAATAGAGAAAGAAAAAGCATTTGACAAAATCCAACACACATTTATGATAAAAACCCTACAAAAAATTGGAATAGTCTCTACCTCAGTCTGATAAAAGTCATCTATGAAAAACCAACAGCCAATATCATACTAAATGGTCAAAAACTGAAATCCTTCACACTAAAACCAGGAACAAGACAAGGATATCCACTATCACCACTGTTTTTCAACATAGATTTGGAAACATTAGCCATGGCAATTAGACAAGAGAAAGAAATAAAAGGAATAAAGATAGGAAATGAAGAAGGCAAATTGTCATTATTTGCAGATGACATGATACTGCATATAGCAGACCCCAAGAACTCCACTAAAAGTCTTCTAGACTTAATAACCAAATTCAGTCAAGTAGCTGGATACAAGGTCAACACAGAAAAATCAATAGCTTTCCTCTACACTAACAACAGACAAACTGAGAGAGAAATAGGGCAAACAATTCCTTTCACAACAGCATCCAAAAAACTGAAATACCTAGGAATCAGCCTAACAAAAGAAATCAAAGACCTTATTTTTGAAAACTATAGCACTCTGAAAAGAGAAGTTGAATAGAATATCAGAAAAGGGAAAGACATCCCTTGCTCCTGGGTAGGAATGATCAATATAATGAAAATGGCCATACTTCCAAAACTGCTATATAGATTCAATGTAATCCCAATTCAAATCCCAGTAGCACACTTCATGGACCTGAAGAAAACAATCCAAAAATTCATTTGGAACAAGAAGAGACCTAGAATAGTAAAAGCAATACTAGGCAATAGAGACATGGCAGGAGGTATCACAATCCCCAACCTGCAACTATACTACAAAGCTACTGTGATAAAAACCAGCATGGTACTGGCAAAGAAACAGACTTGAGGACCAGTGGAACAGATTAGAAGATGCAGAAACAATGCCAGACACACTCAGCCATCTCATTTTTGACAAAGGAGCCAAACACCCTCACTGGAGGAAAGAGAGCCTCTTTAATAAATGGTGCTGGAAAAACTGGGTTTCAACTTGTCAAAGATTAAAACTACACACAGATCTCTCACCATGTACTAAGCTAAAGTCGAAATGGATTAAAGATCTAAATATTAAAACAGAAACTCTGAACCAGCTGGCAAAGAGGTTAGGTAAAACTCTTGAAGATATTGGTTTATGGTAAGATTTTATGAACAAAACTTCTGTTGCCCATGAGCTAGCATAAACAATCAACAAGTGGGATCTCTTCTTATTAAAAAGCTTCTGCAGAGCAAGAGAAACTACCAACAGTGTGATGAGACAACCCACATTTTCACCTGCTATTCCTCGGACAAAGCACTGCTATCTAGAATATATAAAGAATTTTAAAAAATCAGACCTCCCAAATTTAAAGACCCAACCCAAATATGAGCATCTGAAATGAACAGACATTTCTAAGGCAAAGAAGTAGAAATAGCAAATAAACATATGAAAAAATGTTCAACATCACTTGTCATTCAAGAGATACAAATGAAAAGAAGGCTGAGATTCTGCCTCACCCCAGCAAGAATGGCTGCTATCATGAAATCAACCAATAACAAATGCTGGTGGGGCTGTGGGAAAAGAGGAACCCTGCTCCATTGGTGGTGGGAGGGTAGACTAGTGCAACCACTGTGGAAATCAATATGGAGACACCTCAAAGGACTAGGACTGGAAGTCTCATTTGACTCAGCTATTCCCCTGCTGGGTATCTTCCCCAAATAATTAAAAGAATAATACCACAGTGATATATGTACACCCTTATTCATAGCAGCACAATTTTTAATAGCTAAAACTTGGAAACAGCCCAATTGCCCATTAGATGGAGACTGGATTAAAAAAATGTGTTTTTATTAATGGAGTAGTACTCAGCCATAAAAAATGAGAAATTAGAGACATTTATAGATAAATGGATGCACGATAAGGTGATACACTTAAGTGGAATAAGTAGGACACACGTGAATAAATACCGAATAATTTGTCTAGTGTGAGAAACTGAAATTGTGCATAAGGACTAAAAGTTATAATGCATAATATGAAATAGGAAAAAAAGGTGCAAAGGGGAAGGGGAAGTGGGAGAGGTAGGGGAAAGGAAAGAAGGAAATAGAAATAATATGAGAAAATTTAAAAATGGAAACAAAGTCTTTGTAAATAGGAAGGGATTGGAGGGGTTTAAGAGAACGCAGGTGAATACGGAAAATATAAGAACCAAGAAAGATTACGTAAAGTTGGAAATTTCTAATGACAACGTTATTATATTGTGTACCTAAAATGCACCAATAAAATTAATTTTAAAAAATTAAAAAAATAAAATTATATGAAATATTTCACTTAATATTTCCAATAACCTTTATGAAAAGTCATGTCAGTATGCTTGTACTATTTATAAAATATTGGACACTTGTACACTATATGTTATTAACTTTACCATAATTGGCAAGTGACAGGACTGTTACTCAAATCCAGCATTGTTGGAAACCAAAGTTTTCTGTTCTGTGAATTGGAGATGTGATAACACCATGGGCAACCACTAGAATTACGGGACATTCATATTCTTTCTCATATTTTCTAAGACAAAAACATGCCACTTGAAAACACCATTGAAATTCTTCACTGCATTGAAATGTTTTGTCTACAAACATTCATAGAACTATTTAGTAATTCATGTATCACTTAAAAAAAAAAAACCTCAAAAATCTGCCCTGATCAACCTATTAATGACATACAAGGGGTGATGGTAAAAGACGGTGAATGTTTAAATTAAAAAAAATTATTGCCATAAAAGACATGTTATCATTAATTCCCTTCAAAATATTCTCCCTCACTTTGAACATTGCTGTTGCATTATTCTTGCTACTTTCTCAACCAGACCTGGAAATCCTCTTTTGTGAGTGTCTTTACAGTGAACGTGGCTGCTGAGTGCTATCCAATGGAAAGGCAGGCTTGTAAAAATATTACAGTGTGCCCTCACCCACCTTATTCACCAGACTCGGCACTGTGTGACTTCTGATACTTCTGCAAAGTCAAAATGACCACGAGACTTAGACATTTAATTAATTGAGAACACAAGGCAGCCACGACACCAAACTAAATACACAAAAAAGGACTTCCAGAACTTCTTTAAAAAGTGTAAGAATGATGGGATAAATGTGTTTGAGTGAGAACAAGTATTTTGAGGGGAATTAACAGTAATGTCTTTTACTATAATTTTTAATTTAAACATGTACTCTATTTTTTTTACAGCTTGTATATCCTTTCTCTTCATCCTCTATGACATCGTCTTATTGTACTATCTACATAGTTTTATTACCATTGAAGATTTGCATATCTATTTGCTTTTCTTTGTTAATTTTAAACATGTCTAGCAGAAATAAGAGTAAAGATTTTGACTTTCTCATTCATTGTTAATTTCCCATGACCTCCTGTTAGGTACTAAATAATTATCATTAAATGAGGAAATGTATATTGTGTTAAAAACAAATTGTTGTTCCAAGCCAATCTGAATACTAAACACCAAACATAAATTCAAGTGATAACAATGAACAATTGCTTGTTAGTCCACACAACACAAACTCATTAATTCTAAAAACAGAATGTGAGAATCACAATGTTGAGTTCTTACATGGCTTGCTTACTTTCAGCCTACTTTCTCATTTTTAATCTTTTAAGTTACTAAATTGTTTAAATTACTAATTTGTTCTTTTACACCTTTAATTATGAGCTGTGCAAACACATTACCCAACACACTCATATCCACCTGAAATGACTTTACCAAATTAACTCTTAATCATCAAAAACAAGGGCCCACCACAGTATAGATCTTAAATAATCTCTAAAGGCCCAAGTGTTGAAAGATTCATAGCCCCTGGTGCTATTAGGAGGTGACAAAAACATTCAAACGTGAAAATAGAAGGAATGAATTAGGTCAATGGGAGAAAGCCCTTGAACAGGATACCAAGGCACTAGTCCCTTCTTGCTTCTCTGGTTTCTAATTCATTACGTGAAAAGAGCTTCCTCAGACATACACTCCTGCCATAACCTATTACCTCACTAGAGGTGCAAAAAAAAAGACAACTGTGTGCCAAATCAAAACTTTCTTGTTAAGTTGCTTTGCTCAGGTATTTTGCTATAGTGGTGTGGATCTAACAAAACCAATCCCTTTAACATTTAAGGCTAATTACCTTTGTTCTGTTGCTGCCATATACCATTTCTTAACTTTTTCCCTTCGTCAACACTGAAAACATCCAGCTATGTTTTTGCACTTATTTTCACCCCTCATTTGTTTTTATTCTGTGTGAACAAACTATACACAAGTGTCCCACCTAGTTTGGACTTGTCACTTTGGTTCCACAATATGTATAATCACTGTATTCTCATAATGTTTCATACAGTGTGTAAAGTATTAGTAAAACACTGATAAAACTAAATAGTGATGTGGAACATAGAGGATACTGAGAAAATCCAGATTTGCAGTTGCACAAATGCAAGTGACCTGACCACATTTATCAAGGTATAGATTTCAGCAGATATGAGGTAGTTTTTGGACAATTTTAATTTAACATTTTTATGTGATATTTCATAGCATACATCTGTGATTACCAAGTGAATAATTGGTGATCATCCATTAAAATATTGGCTGGGCAAAAGTGAAAAGTAAGAACCAAGAGAGATTATGTAAAGGTGCAAATTTCCAATGATTAATGTCATTATATTGTATACCTAAAATGTACCAATGATTAGAATGAATAATCGATAATGCAAAATAGGAAGAAAAGGCCCAAAGGGGTGGGGGTAGTGGGAGGGACAGGGAAAAGGAAAGAAGGGAAAGGAAAAATGATGAGAAATGGAAAAAATGGATATAAAGTCTTTGTAAATAGGGAAGGGTGGAAGGGGTGAAGGGAGGGCTAAGAATGGGGAAAAAATAAGAACCAAGATGCATTATGTAAAGGTACAAGTCCCAATGAGAAATGTAATTGTGTTGTATACCTAAAATGTACCAATAAAAGAATTTAACAAAAAAAAATATTCGAGAGAAAATTATGCTGATTAAGTGTTTATGTATAGACCCATATATCACCACTAAAGATGTCCCATTATAGATAAAATAATAGATCAAATTGGACCCAAGTATTCATCTAAGTTTCAGAGAATATCAGGACTAATTCATTCATATATTAATATTGTTTGTCTCCAATTCCATAGGAAATTCAGCTTCACAGATCATTTCTTATCAATGAAACTTCAGCATCACACCACTGTCTGCTTTCCCTGCAGGACCCATGATCAAGTCTTCAAGTATATCTTCATATAAGCACTTTCTTACACAAACTGAAATGTTCTTCCATGAGGACTAGTCTTCTTTCATGCTGTGAGCACCATCGGGACCTAGAAGAGACACTGATTCTTTTTATAGCCATTCATCCCCCATTTTACTGCCTAGGTCTTCAATGGTAAGAGTTCCCTAATTCCATTGTTAGCACTCATTCACTGATCTTAAAATATTCGTATTCTTTGTTATTTCTCAATGGTGAGATAATGTGAGTTGATATTCTGTGGTTCATCAGCACAATCAATAATGTCGATATACCCTAAATGACATTTCCATATTCTCTCACTTTTCAGCATTCTTGCCAAAGCTGCAACACTGGTTAGTCTAATTCTCTACTCTATTTTTGGCAAGAAGAAGTAAAGCCATGAAAATGATATCATTGCATATTTGTCTCTGCAAAAAATAGATAGTCTTTCTGCTGTGTCAAGCTTATTTTATATTTCCATATGCTTTATCCATTTAAAAAATATTGTTTTCATCTATCCCACTCTGGGCTTTTATGATTTGTTTTCATTACGAGTTGAATATATTGCTTAATTCACTGCCAAAGTAAAAGCAACAAGATGCTTTGTCTTTTGTATGAATGACAAAACTTATCAAAACATTACCAGATCTTATCAAAATCCAATATTTACATTTGTCCCTGAATGACAGTTCTTACATTCTCAAGGGTTGTTTTATGTAATTATACCCTCTCTTCAACCTCCTGAGGTTTGCTTCTCACTGCTGGTGGTGATTCCCTTCAGTATAAAAATTATACATAATATGTTTTGTCTTAAAATAATACCCAAGATCTAAGATTGGATTTCTGGAATATAAAATATATATTATATTATATATTATATAATAATATTAATAATATATTTATTATACATAATATATGTTTTATATATATATGCTTTCCTC
This sequence comes from Heterocephalus glaber, assembly GCF_053883595.1. Taxonomy (NCBI): domain Eukaryota; kingdom Metazoa; phylum Chordata; class Mammalia; order Rodentia; family Bathyergidae; genus Heterocephalus; species Heterocephalus glaber. Next base: position 5,999,239 of record NW_028258308.1, on the reverse strand, counting down.
TAGATCTCTTACTAGGTACCACTATATTGCCTGAACATTATAAATAAAACAAAGAAGAGAAGATTAGAAAAAGTAGAAAGAAAAAGGCATACCTGATAAGGATGTGGGATTCAAAGAACACTATGATGTCCCATTCTCTGGTATTTTTCATCTTATATACTGTGTTTAAGATGTGGAGTTGAAGAAATAGAAAACCCACCAAGGCCAACAGTTACAGATAATAAAATTCAAAAGCAAAGACTATCTTCTTTAGCAAAAGGAGGAGCAAAAGGGCAACTAAGAAAAATAGATTTTTTTTTGTTACTGGAGATCGAACTCCAGACCTTGTGCTTGCAAAGCAGGTGGAGGCACCACTGAGCTAAATCCCTGGCTCTAATTTTTTTGGGGGGGAGGGGGGTATAGTAGTAGTACTGAACCCAGGGCCTTCACACTGAGCTACAACTCCAGCACACATCCTCCCTGGTTTTGGAGATGGAGTTTTTTCTATCTTGCCCAGCCTAGCCTCAAATTTGCTATCCCCTTGCCCCAGCATCTCTGAGTGCTGGGTTTACAGCCATGCATCACTACACCTAGCTGGACAGAGGACTTTGTAACATTCATCTGTGCTACAACACTGAAAAAATTGTGGGTCACACCCTCTCTTGCACTAACAGAGGTTCAATGGAGAGGCTAGACTTCCTCATTCCTAAGGTTGTAACAAAGGTCCACAATGCTTATATTTAGCTGTTATGGTGAATACTTGGTAGAAAAGCTAGAGCAAGTCTTTCCCTTGTGACAGCAGACACTGCCAGTGTCAGTGGAGATGATGCTAACAGCCTGGATTTTCAGGTGTACCCAGCAGTAACCCAAATTTCTTTGTATTGTACTCAGCTGTGACAAAGGAGCTCTGGTGTAAAGTCAGGATCGTACCACTGTGTAACAGTCACGGGACCACTCCCAAATTATAGTGTCAAAAAAAGAGAAAAACTTTGAGAAGCAGTTACAAAACATTCTAAGCCTCCAAGCCAGCCAAATATCAGTGGAGGCCTAATGGGAAGCCAAAGACCATACCTACACTGCCTAGTATAGAGGAGCCTTCCTGTTTATCAGGTATCAACAGACAAGTGGCAAAAATCAAAGTGCCCTTAGGGCTGGGGATTTAGCTCAGTGGTTCTGCCATCTGCCTCACAAGCGCAAGGATCTGAGTTCGATCCCCAGTACCAAAAAAACAACAACAACAACAAAAAAATAGTGCCCAATACACTTCCTTCACCAAAGAAGTGTCAAAAGAAGCTAGACAAAATGTAGGTTTAAATAAAATCCAGTCTCGAAATATTCAAAACATGCACATATAAATTTAAAAAATACTTAATATAGAGAACTAGGTGGCTCTGTAACTGCAATAGAAGACATCCTTAGCAGAGACCAATATCCAAAATACATCAGCCTGTAGACAATAGTCAACTAACAAGAGTAGAATACAAATTTTGTTTCAGAATGCAAAGCATAATAGACCATGTCTTTTGCTTAAAACAAGCTGCAAAACTTTGAATAATTGAAAATAAACAGAATATACTTCCTAAACAAATTACCTAAAATTTGAAATTAATAACATAAAGATAACAAGAAAATTTGCCAGTACTTTGACGCTAAATGCACTTCTAAACATTCTTCCAGTAAAGAGAAACTTTCAAGGAAAATCTGGATATTACATACATTGAACTGGGTTAAAATGTGAGCACAATATATCAACATTTATTAAACAGTGAATCTATGTCTTAGAGAGAAACTTCTAACACTAATAAAGAGAGTAAGTCTCAAATCACTGAAATTTCTATCTCTAGAACCTAGAAAGAAAAAAAGACAGACTTAAAGAAGTCAGAAGGAATAAAAAATAAAGGAAATCATGATAAAAGAAAAATCAAAAAAATTAAAAATAAGTATAAGTAAAAAAATAAAGTGGAAGAACTGGCTTTTTCAGGCAAGCAATATAATAAAATATCTAGGAAAAGCAGCAAAGAATATACATATTACAATAAGAGAATTAAAACAGAAATATTAATACATACTCTGAAGTTACCTAACATGTAACAAAGAATACTATAAACAACTCAACACACAAAAATTTGACAAATGTAGATTAAATGAACCAATTTTACAAAAAATGTAATTTAAACAATATGAAGTTGATAATTTGAATGGCATCATACCTATTAAGAAATTATATTCATAAAAATTATAAAACCCATGAAAAGGAAATCTCCAAGACAAGCTTCTTTTACTGAATAACTACAAAATATTTCAAGAAAGAATATTATTAATTTTGTACCATCACTTAGAATATTAGTGGGAATACTTTTCTTAATTGATTTTTATGAAGCCCTATTTAAGAAACATTATCTCCTCATGAATAAGTACACAAAAATCTTTAAGAAATATTAATAAATAAATGTCAATGGAAAATAAAAAGAATTAAGCACTAAGTAAGCTTTGTTTCATGCTGATTCAATATTTAAAATGCAGTCAATGTGACCCACTACATTAGCAGGCTAATGAACAAAATAAAAAACAGCAACCATAAAATTATGTCATTTAGTGTAGAAAAAGCATTTGATGAAACCTAACATCCTTTTATGATTTAAAACTTTCAGAATAGATTAGAACATCTAAACATGATTTTTAGAAAAGCATTTATAAATAAATACAGCTTACATATTTGATGTAGAAAAATGAAACTCTTTGCAAGAAAGCAAGTATGTCTCCTTTCACCAAATTTATTCAGTTGTACTGGAACTTCTAGCCATATAACAAATGGAGAAGTTGAGATAAAAAACATGCTGTTCAAAAACAGAAGAAACAGGCTCCCAGAAGGAGACTCCTCCACCACCATCCCACACTCCTAGGGCAGAGAAAGTGAGCCAGTCCCAGCACCTGAAAGGAGGCTCCTCTACCACCACTCCATGCTCCTAGGGCAGAGAAGGTGAGCCAATCCCAGTGACCGGAATGAGGCTCCTCTGCCACCATTCCATGCTCCTAGAGTAGAGAAGGTGAGCCACGTGGGTGCCAGAAGCACACCCGCATGGAAATGAGAAGACACATACACAGGCATCAAAAACAGACTTCCAGATCACCTACAGCAACCCCAAAGGGAAACGAGATGGAACAATCTGATACTCAACCACCTAGACTTCCTGAACTGGCAACAAAAGAAGATGTGGAAAAAATGAAAATAGAAATACTTTCACAGATAGCAGCAAAGATTGTGCCCATAGTGCAAGACATGATTAATAAATCTAGAGAGGACACAAATAAAAAAAATAGAGGATCTGAGGAACATGATGGAATGCCAACATAGGAAACAAATGGAATCCATAAAACAGATGTAAACAGATTTCCAGGTGATTAAAATCTCCATCAAAAGTCTACACAGCAGAATGAAAGAATGTGAGGACAGAATTTCAGATATAGAAGGTAAGATTGCAATTAGTTACCAAGAAAAGAAAAATCACTTTAAAAATGTAAGGGACCATGAGAAATCAATCCAGCAGCTGCTAGACGATGTGAAGAAGAATAACATAAGACTGTTTGGAGTCAATGAAGAAAGAAGAGAGAGTGCAGATGGCATAAAAAAGCTATTCACACACACAAAAAAAGCTATTCACAGAAGTGATGGCAGAAAACTTCCCAAGCAGGGGAAAAGAACTTGACATACAGATAAGTGAGGCATATATGACTCCAACTAGCCTTGATCAAAAATACTCTATACATAGGCATGTAGTAGGATTCCAGAAACCCAACAGAAGAGCAAACTTCTGCAAGTAGTGAGAGAAAAGAAACAAATCACATACAAAGGAAAGCCCATCAGAATTACAGCAGACTTCTCAATGCAAACTCTCAAGGCAAGAAGAGCTTGCTTGGAGTGATGTATTTCAAGCCCTAAAGGAAAACAGCCTCCAACCCAGACTGATGTACCTTGAAACACTATCTTTCAAAATTGATGGAGAAATAAGATACTTTCATGATAAAGAGCACCTCAGGAACTTCATGAATACCAAACCGCACTCCAAAAGACAATACCCTAGGAAAAGACAATGAGGATCACAACCACAAGGAAGCCCAGCAGAATGAATCCATTGGGCATGACAAATTAAACACAAAGCGGGAGAATCCAACAAAAAGAAAAAGTCATGACAGGGCTTTTAAAACTTTTAACTTCATCTCCCTAATGGATATATAATTCAATCTTGTTATTGTTCATGACTAGTATCTTTCTGGTTCTAGTGTTACACACCTTTCCTTGTGCTGTACTGGCTATTTATCATCTTCTTGTGTCTACTTTTTGATTGAGTTGTTTATTAATGAGCTGTAAGAGTTCTTTATATATTCTGGTCATAGGTTATGTGCATTATAAATATGGTCTGTTTAAAGACTACTTTTCATTTTAACGATGTCATTTAAAGTTCTAAATTTTGATAGAATCTCATTTATCAATTTTTTCATTTATACATCATGTTTTTTGTATCCTAGGAAGTTTTTGCCTACCCTAAATTCATAAACATTTTCCCTTATAATTTCTTATTAAAGTTTTATACTTTTAGGCTTTCATATTTAGGTTCATAGATCCTTTCAAGTTATTTTTATGTATGACAATAAAAGGCTGAGGTTAATTTTTTATATACGGATACCAGGTGTTCTAATGCCATTTGCTGAAAGCACTATTTTTTCCTCTGCTCTTGAATTGAGTTTATATTATATAAAATGTTAATGTTAAATAATCTTTCAAAATTCAGTGGACCATATATATGTGGTACTATTTCTAAATTCTCTGTTTTATTCCAATGATCTATATGTCTTTCCTTACACCAACACTGCCTTGATTACTGTAGCTTTAGAGGAAGTCTTAAAATTAGATACTAAATGTCTTCCTACACTGTTTTTTGTTTTGTTTTGTTTTTTACTTTTCTAGGTCCTTTGTACTAGTACATAATTTTCAAAATTCAATATCCAATTCTTCATTTATAGCAAGTATACATAGACCTGAATTTTTATACATACTTATGTTTTCTAATCCTACTAAATTCAAATACAAATTCTCAGGGCTTCTAAAGGTTTCTTAGTATTTTCTCTGTAGATGATTATTTTATCTACATATAAAGATTTTGCTTCTGCCTTGCCAATCTTATCCTAATTGTGTCATTTTATTGCCAGATTTTGGTTTGGGCCTATGTTTCAAAGTTTAAAGGACAGGTGAAGAGTAAGCATATCTGCCCTTGTTTCCCACTTTAAGGAGAAAGCATTGTATCTTCTCCATTTATATAAGACATTTTTGCTGGAAGTATGGAGTACATGTCTTTAATCTGTTGAGAAGGTTTTGTTCTACTTCTAGTCTCCTGATAGCTTTTACCATGAACAGCTGTGGAATTTAGTCTAATACTTTTTCTCCAACTAGTAGCAAGATCATATGGCTTTTTCCTCTCCTCTGTTAAAATGATGACTTTTGGGAGTGGATCTTCCAATGCTGAACCAACACTGCCATCCCTATAATAAAATCACTTTCTACATACTGACTTCAAATAGTTTGTTTTGTTAAAGAAATTTCTATCTATGTTCATACTTTTTTTCTTCTATTATCCTTATCCAGTTTTAGGATTAGCACAATGTTGATTCCTTAAAATAAGGGATGAAGTATTCCTCTTTTTTCTGCTTTAAATGTTTGATATAATATGTCAGTTAAAATGTATATGAGTTGTTGTCACATAGGTAGATTTTCAAGCTAGGAATATACTTTCTTTAATAGGTGCTACTCAAATTTTATATTTCCTCCAGAGTTAGTTTCATTAATTTGTCTTCCAAGGTACTCCTTAGAAGTTGTCAAATTTATTTCAAAACAGATTTTTGAAATATACTTTCTATATCCTTTTAAATTCTGTAAAATCTGTGGTAATGTCTCCTAGATCTTGATATTGTAATTTTAAAAATGTATAATTAATATTGTGTAATAGGATGCAAATGTCTAAAGGAGCAGGGGAAGTGGGAGGGGTAGGGGAAAAGAAAGAAGGGAAAAGAAAAAATATGAGAAAAAGAAAAAAATGGAAACAAAATGTTTGCAAATAGGGAAGGGTGGAGGGGGTGAAAGGAGGGCAGGGAAAGGGGCAAAAAATAAGAACCAAGATACATCATGTAAACGTCCAAGATCCCAGTGATGGTGCTCGCTTCAGCAGCACATATACGAAAAGTTCCCAATGATGTATGTAACTGCATTTTTTACCTAAAATGTACCAATAAACTTAATGGGGAGGGGAAAGAAAGAAACAAAACTATCCTTAATTACAGATGGCATATTATTCTGTGCAGAAAATCTAAGGAAATCAATCAAAACTCACTAGAATTTATGAATTCAGCTGTGTTAAAATAGAAACACACAAAGTATATATTTCTATTAGCAGTAAATACATGGACACCAACATTAATAATATAATATAATATCACTTAATTTTTAAAAAATGAATTTTATTGGTAAATTTTAGGTATACAATATAATCACATTTATCGTTGGAAATTTGCACCTTTACATAATCTCTCTTGGTTCTTATTTTTTCCCTATTCCCCTGCATTCTCTTTAACCCCTCCATTCCTCCCTACTTATAAAGACTTTGCTTTCATTTTTTCATTTTCTCATATTAATTCCATTCCCTTCTTTCCTTTCCCTACCCCTCCCACTTCCCCTTCCCCTTTACACATTTTCTTCACATTTCACATTATCTATTATACTTTTTAGTCCTCATATACACTTTCAATTTCTCACAATAGAGAAAATATTCAATATTTACACATGTCTCCTATTTATTTCACTTAAGAGTATCACTTCAATGTGCATCAATTTAGCTATAAAATTAAAAATAATTTCTCATTTTTTGGGCTGAATAGTACTCCATTTAAAAAGAAAACACATTTTCTTTATCTAGTATTCATCTGATGGGCAATTGGGCTGCTTCCAAGTTTTAGCTATTACGAATTGTGCTGCTATGAACATGGGCACACATATATGACTGTGGTATGATTCTTTTAATTTTGGGGGAAGATATCCAGCAGGGAAATAGCTGGGTCAAATGGAACTTCCAGTCCTAGTTCTTTGAGGTATATCCATATGGATTTTCACACTGGTTGCACCAGACTAAACTTCCACCAGCAGTGGACCAGTGTTCCTTTTTCCCCACAGCCCTGATACCATTTGTTATTGGTTGATTTCATGATAGCTGCCATTCTTTCTGGAATCTCAGCATTGTTTTCATTTGCATCTCTCAAATGACCAGTGATGTTGAACATTTTTTCTTAAGTTTATTTGCTATTTCTACTTCTTTGTCTGAGAAATGTCTGTTCATTTCAGATTCCCATTTTTGGGTTGAGTCTTTAAATTTGGGAGGTCTGATTTTTTTAAGTTCTTTATAGATTCGAGATAGCAGTTCTTTGTCCAAGGAATAGCAGGTGAAAATGTGGGTTGTCTCATCACACTGTGGGTGGTTTCTCTTTCTGTGGAGAAGCTTTTTAATAAGAAGAGACCTCACTTGTTTATTGTTTGTGCTAGTTCATGGGCAACTGAGGTTTTTTTCATAAAATCGTATCCTACACCAAAGTCTTCAAGAGTTCTACATAACTTCTCTTCCAGCCAGTTCAGTGTTTCTCTTTTAATATTTAGATCTTTAAACCAGTTTGATTTTAGTTGAGTGCATGGTGAGAGATATAGGTCTAGTTTTAATCTTTGACAAGTTGAAAGCCAATTTTTCCAGCACCATTTATTAAAGAGGTTATCTTTCCTCCAGTGAGGTTGTTTGACTTCTTTGTCAAAGATCCAGTGGCTGGGTGTGTCTGGAGTTGTTTCTGTATCTTCTAATTTTTTCCACTGGTTCTCAGGTCTGGTCCTTGGCCAGTACAATGCTGTATTTGTCACAGTAGCTTTGAAGTATAGTTTCAACTTGTGTGTTGTGATACAACCTGCCATGTCTCTGTTACCTAGCATTGCTTTTGCTATTCTGGTTCTCTTCTTTTTCCAAATGAATTTTTGCATTATTTTCTCAAGGTCCATGAAGTATGCTGCAAGGATTTCAATTGTGATTACATGGAATCTATATAGCACTTTTGGAAGTATGCCCATTTTCAATATGTTGATTCTTTCTACCCAGGAGCAAGGGATGTCTTTCCCCTTTCTGATATTCTCATGAATCTCTCTTTTCAAAGTGCTATAGTTTTCAGAGAAGAGGTCTTTGATTTATTTTGTTAGGTTGATTCTTAGGTATTTCAGTTTTTTGGATGCTGTTGTGAAAGGAATTGTTTGCCCTATTTCTCTCTCAGTGAGTCTGCTGTTTGAGTAGAGGAAAGCTATTGATTTTTCTGTGTTGAATTTGTATCCACCTACTTTACTGAATTTCCTTATTAAGTCTAGAATACCTTTAGTGGAATTCTTGGGGTCTTCTATATAGAGTATCATGTCATCTGCAAATAATGACAATTTGACTTCTTCATTTGCTATTTTTATTCCTTTTATTTCTTTCTCTTGTCTAATTGCCATGGCTAATGTTTCCAAAACTATGTTGCATAGGAGTGGTGATAGTGGTCATTGTTGTTTGTTCCTGGTTTTAGTGTAAAGGATTTCAGTTTTTGACCATTTAGTATGATACTATTGGTTTTTCATAGATGACTTTTATCAGATTGAGGTAGAGACCATCTATTCGAATTTTGTGTAGAGTTTTCTTCATAATGGCATGTTGGATTTTGTCAAATGCTTTTTCTGCATCTATTGAGATGATCATATGTTTTTTGTGCTTGACTCTATTGATAGAGTGTATTACATTTATTGATTTGCATATTTTGAACCATCCCTGCTTCCCTGGGATGAATCCCACTTGGTCAGAGCATATGATCTTCTTGATGATCTTCTGCATTCTATTCGCCAGTATCTTATTAAGGATTTTGGCATCTATGTGCATTAGTGAAATTGGTCTATAGTTCTCCTTTTCGGTTGGCTCTTTCTCTGCTTTGGGGATCAAGGTGATGTTTGCTTCCAGGAATGAATTTGGGAGAATTGCTTCCCTTTCAATTTCATTGAAGATTTTAAACAGTAGTGGCAATAGTTCCTCTCTGAATGTCTTATAGAATTCAGCAGTGAAGCCATCAGGGCCCGGGCTTTTCTTACTTGATAAGTTTTTAATTATGCTTTCAATTTCATTGATTGATATTGTGTTGTTTAGAATTTTTAGGTCTTCGTTCAACTTTGGTAATTCATATGTATCTAGGAATCTGTCCATTTCTTCTGTGTTTTCCATCTTATTGGCGTATAGGTTCTGGAAGTAGGTATTGATGATCCTTTGGATTTCTGCTGGGTCTGTTGTAATTTCACCCTTTTCATTCCTAATTGCATTCACTGCTATGAATTTCCTTCATAAGACTGCTTTCATTGTGTCCCATAGATTACTATACATTGTATTGTCATTATCATTAATTGTAGGAACTGTCTAATTTCTTCTTTAATTTCCTCTGTGACCCATTGGTTATTCATTAGTGTGTTGTTCAATTATGAAATTTATGAAATTCTTGCAGTTTCTTTTGCTATTGATCTCCAATTTCATCGCACTGTGGTCTGATAATATACAGCGGAGAACTGCATTTCCTTTGCACTTACTTAAACACATTCTATGAGTGAGTATGTGGTCTATTTTGGAGAATGACCCATGTGCAGCTGAAAATAATGTGTATTCTGATTATGTGGGGTGGAACACTCTGTAAACACCTGCTAAGTCCATATTTTCAAGAGTTTGATTGAGTTCTAGCATTTCATTGCTTATTTTTTGTCTAGTTGATCTATCTATTTGTGACAGTGGGGTTTTGATGTCCCCCACTACTATTGTATTAGTGCTTATTTGATTTTTCATGTCTGTTAGTATTGATTTTATATAGTTGGGTGCACCAGTGTTTGGTGCATATATATTTATGATTGTTATCTCTTCCTCTTGGAGTGTTCCCTTTACAAGTATGTAGTGTCCTTCTTTGTCTCTCTTAATCAGTGTTGGTTTAAGATCCACTTGATCTGCAAAGAGGATAGCTATTCCTACTAGTTTTCAGGTTCCTGTCAGATGGAGCATTATTTTCCACCCTTGAACTTTCAGTCTATGAGTTTCTTTTTGAATTAAGCATATTTCTTGTATGCAGCATATTGTTGAATCTTGTCTCTTGACCCATTCTGCCAGTCTATTTCTTTTGATTGGTGAATTGAGACCATTAACATTGATGGTTATAACTGATACATATTGACTTATCCTTGTCATGACTTTTTCTTTTTGTTGTATTCTCTCCCTTTGGATTTAATTTCTTGTCATGCCCAATGGATTCATTCTGCTGGGCTTCCTGGGGTTGTGATCCTCATTGTCTTTTCCTGGGATATTTTTCAAAGCTTTTTGAAGTGATAGTTTGGTATTCATGAAGTTCCTAAGGTGTTCTTTGCCATGAAAGTATCTTATTTCTCCATCAATTTTGAAAGATAATTTTTCCAGATACATCAATCCAGGATGGAAGCTGTTCTCCTTCAGGGCTTGACGTACATCACTCTGAGCTCTTCTTGCCTTGATGTTTTCCATTGAAAAGTCTGCTATGATTCTGATGGGCTTTCTTTTGTATATAATTTATTTATTTTCTCTGTCTGCTTGGAGAATTTTGTTCTTCTGTTGGGTTTCTGGAATCTTAACTATTATATGGTTATGTGTAGATTTTATTTTTGATCAAGGCTAGTTGGATTCTTATATGCCTCACTTACCTGTTTGTCAAGTTTTTTCTGTTCTTGGGAAGTTTTCTACCATCACTTCTCTGAACAGTTTTTTCTATCATCTTCACTCTCTCCTGTTTCTCCATTTACTCTGATCAGTCTTATGTCATTCTTCTTTGCATTGTCTTGCAGCTGCTGGATTGATTTCTTGTGGTCCCTTACAATTTTAAAGAAAATTTTCCTTTCCCAGTTATTAATTGCAATCTTATCTTCTATATCTGAAATTCTGTCCCCATATTGGCTCATTCTTCTGCATAAACTTTTGATGGAGTTTTTAATCTCCTGGAAATCTGTTTGCATCTGTTTAATGGATTCCATTTGTTTCCTATGTTGGGATTCCATCATGTTCCTCAGCCCCTCTATTTTTGTTTAATCTGTGTCATCTCTGGATTTATTGATCATGTCTTGCACTATGAGCACAATCTCTGTTTTTATATGAGAAATTATTTCTGATTTCATTTTTTCCAGATTTTTTTTGTTGCCAGTTCAGGGAGTCTAGGTGTTTAAGTATCAGATTGTTCTATCTTGTTTCCCTTTGGGATTGCTTTAAGTTGTCTGGAGTCTGGTTTTGAGACTTGTTTATGTGTCTTCTTATTTCACCAGGGGTGGGGATTTGGGGGGAGGGGTTTGTGCTGCTGATGCTCCCGTGGCTCACCTCCTTGATTCTGGGGGTTGCTCTGCTCCTTGAGCTGGGGGTATGGTATGGCTGCCCTGAAGGCTCACCTCCTCCATGCTGGGAGCAGCGTTGCTCCTTGAGCATATAATTTTAACAATAACCTTATGTTACTATTAAGATTTTAGGAGATCAGAAATTTCCTATCATGCTTGTTAGGATCTTTGTTTCTTTCTACTTATAGATCAATTTTTTTTCTGCAATTGCCATTTTGTAGTAAGCATTGGCCATAAAATTATGACAAGTGAATTCCTGGGGTTCCAGGCACACTGTTCCCTTCAAGCTAAAATGCTAAATTATCATCCAGAACAATATCTCTTTTTTTTTGGTTTTGTCTGATGGTTCATCAGAATAAAATCAAAGTGGTAATGTAAAAAAAATCAAGATATTAATTAAAAGGAATTCTTAGTGTATACCTTTAAGTGTAGTCACTCTCTGTTAATCAGTGTCTCTTAATGAGCAGAAACTAAGACTGCGTACACAAGAAGCCAAAGATTGCCCTGATTGTCACAGAAAGTTATGATGAGCACCTGTCATCTATTATAAACTTTGGTTCCTCCAAATATATAACCACAAGGGACACTGCACCATGCACTAACAATTTAAATAGCACACCCAATACCCACCTAAGATTGTAGTTAATATTAAAAGGACAATTTTCCAGATTATTGGCCTAAATCCTCTTAGTTAAGGGGCTTGTAAAAAAAAAGTGTATCTGTTAGTCATCAGCCAATTTTTACTCTTCATTTGCTTTAAAGTATATACATATATATATATATATATATATATACACATATATATATACACACACATATATATATACATATATATACCTCTGACAAAGCAAATGATAAAATGATACAATATTGAATAATTGCTGGTAGGTAGCACCATTGTATACCATTTACAGATTCTTTGCCAATTTCCAAAGATTTATTCACATACATTTTCTCCAAGTATTCATGAACCTGAATTTTCAATCCCATTCATTTCAGGTCATTGACAAAGTCTTAAAACTACACGCTTACATGGTAGTATAGATACACAGTTTTAACCACCTTTCTTTCGTAAGACAGAAAATATAAGAAAGCTATTGAAGCTTTATCTCATTCAGTAATATTTTTTAAATGTTTATACATTTGGAAGAAATTCTTTTACTGTTGATTTCCAGGGCAACCTCTAAGGGAAACTGTTTTTTGACAGGATTCCTTACTGATCAACATTTGCCTTCAGCTATCCATGAATCAGAGTTCCAATCCTTCTTTCCCTTTGCAAGAGTGAGAAAACTGCTTTTTCCAACCAGGTTATCCATGTAGCATTTAAGATTTCAAGATCCTTTACTTCGTGTCTCCAAATATATCCATCTCAGGCCTCAGTTTCATTTCAAAAATATCACTCATGATTTTAGCATAAGATTTCACATTGAGTTTCTTTTGTAGAAAGTACAATTCAATAAATTTAGATCCTACCCTTTAGTTACAGCAAAATCAGTCTCTCAACAAATGAAAGTTCTCTGTGTTTTACAACATTCTCTAAGTTGGCTATCAACTTCACTGAACTTACTACGTTCATTCTGCAAACCTTCAAATGCTACCAGCAAAAGCCACAATACTATTTTATTCTCATTGCCTAAGAAAACAGTAAAGAATTGATATGTGAGTGTGGTTACCCTCTTTTTCCATCTTATCTTTAGTAAAGACAAATGGAAATTTTACAAAACTGTAATACCACTGCCTACTAGTGATGTTCACTATTCTCCTTTTCAATCATTATGGAATATGTGTTGCCCTCATATTGTCATAGAATTCCAGTCCAAATATCCCATTCTGAGAGCTGTACTAGCACTCTTAGTCCACAATCCGTAGGGGAAAAAGAGAGAGATTAAGGCAAAGGATCCTGTGCCAGTGTTTTCTTGGATACAATTCCAAAGCAGCAGCAGTGAGAGAGAAAGGAAGGAGGGAGGAAAAGTACTTTTCAAAAAGATGTTTTATGAACCTGGTCATGCATTTTCTCTCTCTCTCTCTCTCTCTCTCTCTCTCTCTCTCTCTCTCTCTCTCTCTCTCTCTCGCTCTCTCTCTCTCTCTCTCCTCTCTCTCTCTCTCTCTTTCTGGACACACACACACACACAAACACACACAACAAGTGATGTCTCAATGTGGATTAAGAGAGTGCTGAAGAGGTGATAGGATTGTGAAGGCCCTCACCTTCCCTCCATTGATGAGATCATAGTTGAATAGGTTATTGGAAGGTGGAGCCTAGGTGGAGAAAGTGGGTCCCAGGGCACGACCTTAGGTTCTATAGCTGGATCTGGTCCCTGGTTTCTTCCTGTCTGAGCTCTTCCCCTGCTCTTTGCTCCCTAGCCACCAGGAACTGGGAAGCTTTTCTCCACCAGGCTCTTCAGCTATGTTTCTGCCTTGGACCTAGGAGAAACCTCTGAAATATTTGGAACTAGCAGAACCCTTTAAAGTACTGAGCCTAAATAAATCTCCTTTCCTGTAAATTGTAGGTGTTAGTTATTTTTATTCTTAACAATGGGAAAGCTAAGTAGCACATATACTATTTAACTTATCCAAACATAATAACTGATTCAAAATGTTAAAGGCACACTCTTTATCAAAACAGATATGAATGTGATTGTTTAATTCCATAGGGTAAATACAGGAAATGAAAAAGAAATTAGGAACATAAAAATAATAAACAAACATACATAAACACAGTGTCCATACCCCTTATATAGACACACATATATTCCAACACTAAGAGAATTGGAAAGCCAGTAATATGAAAGCATATGAATGAAATTTGAATTCATACATACTTAGGTGAAATATTATTTGCTTCCTATTGATATAAAATTGATGTATCAAATTATTGTCATTACTTTACAATGAGAATTGTGTTATAAAATGCTGTGAAAATGACTTCTCATGACTACATTCCATTATTTAATGTACAAAAAAAAGAGAAAAATTTCAACAATTCATAATTTTATGGAAGAGATAGGAAATAAATATATGTCTACAAATTGTAACAAAATCCTTTAGTGTCTAACTGGAGACATTATGAAATAAAAAAGAAACATCTAACAGCCTTATGGTTAAGAGGTAGAAAAAATTTTCAGTGAATTAATATATGAAAATATAACATCAAGTGATGAGTGCTATCATAGTAATTTTGAAACAGTTTTAATTCTATCATACTATAAATATTTTGCTTAGGATATTATGGTCATAAGTGACAATTTTATTGGCAATTACATATCCCACAAAATTTTGAACAATATCCATACATGGAAGACATGATAAACATAATTCTGGCTCCCTTTGTATCAGTCTGAATAATACTGTGAAGAAAGTATTTCTTGCAGATTTGTGTAATCATTGAATGAAATTGCATCAGTTTGTGGTATTTCAAGTCTGAAGATAATTTATGATTATATTTCCAAGTTCTTATCTTTTCCTTTATAATCTTACAGTTGGACTGATAAAATTTCATATGTATTTCAGTTGAATCATTATGTGAGACTAGAGAAGGAGGAATTAAGCTAGTTAGTTTAATATAATATTTATCAGTATATTAACAGCACATTTCTATATATCAATCAATTGTATGCACTATAACTAATATTTTATTTGGATAAAAACTAAGCTATTTTATGGTCTGTGTTTGGTTTTACTAATCAATAACCCTAGATTTAAAAACTACTTGTTCAAGTAACAAAGGTGGATGGGGATAAGGAAAGGGGAAAGAAAGATCATTGTGAAAAAATTATGAATGGAATCCCTCTAAACAAAGGTTATCAGTATATTGCTTATGTACTTTAAAAAAAGTTTTCATTTCAAAGATTGCTTTTGTATTTCAGGTTTATATTAGTATAATAGAAAACTTAAAGCTCAGTATTTGTGGTTACAAGTTTTCATTTTTCTATTCAGCCAGCTTTATTTTGGGAAAGAATATATTTATATATTTTTATGTTTATGTGTATGTGAGTATGTAAATATATCTTCCTTTGAAACCATGAAAATTAATGTTCCTACTCTTTAGTAGGTGATATTTCTAGAAACATTCTGTAGAATGTAGCATTGGGTATATTACATTCTCTATGCTTCAATATCTGCATAAAATACTGCAATAATACCATTTACAGAAAAACTTTTAGCCTAATGGAAATAATGATGCAAAAAATGTCACACAGTAAATATTTTATATCTATCTTTTTCCTATGACAATTGTCTATTTTCTGAGCTTATGATCATTTACATAAGAAGAGTGTAACCAAAAAGATGAACAATATAATGCTCTCATAGTGTTAATAATCTATGAATATACTTAACCTTTTCTATGGCCATTGATAGCTATGCTAAGAACAAAGCACTCTTTAAATAAAATTACAATTGATATCTTTCTCCTTTGATCTAGTAAGAGTGCTAGGAAGAATGCAATTTTTAGATAGCAATTTTGACGTAACTAGTGATGTTAGAATGCCAGCGGACAAATATCTTCCAGCTGTCAGTTTCTGGCTAGAGTTCCAAGTGAAACTGAAAAAAGCAAAGAATTTTGAGGCTGCAAAGTTCCAGAATACAAATTACATGACTATGTAGTTAACAATCTTTCCTTGTAATGATCCAATGGATCAGAAGTAGAAAAGTCATTTCAAAGCTGACCACAGAATCAATATTGACATATTTCTGAAAAGTTTTCAAAGTCCAATTATTAGGCTTAATCTAATGATTATTTGTTTTCTCTAGGATCCCATTTTTAGCAGTTCAGTAATGAGCTTTATAATTTATCATTATTTTTAAATAATTTCATGATTTGGTCTCATGAAAAGTTAAAAAGTATATTTCTTATTGGATCAATTGCTGAAAAATGCTAAATAATCCTTATATTTTATCCTTCTGAATAAAAATAATTACTTTGTAACATGATTTAAAGTAAATAGAGTATACTCTCTATATACTCTCTTGGGATAGGAATTTTGCTGTTTCTTTTTCTTTTGCATGTATTCTATGTATTGGAATTTAAAGATTTAATTAAAAATATCACTAAATACTCTTGACCAACAGAGATTGCATAATAATATTTTAAGCTCATGTATACTGATAAATGAGAACTCTTTTGTTTTAAAATCAAAGCTGAATATGACTAAATTTTTATTTACCATGTTTTGAATCATATCAAAGGAGAAACATGACTTTATATCATAAAAGTGGAGGCAATTTATATTTTATGTTGGAATTAAGATTGCAGTCAGTACAGTCAATTTTCCAGATTAAAACACTTATCACTTATTATTATAGAAAAATGTCAAGAAATTTTACTGGCATATCTTTCACTGTACACACATCCTACAACAGAGGCTTCTTGAGAGGATAGATTTGACATCTTTTAAATATTGTTATTTATTGAAATCAAGCATTTCTTATATAAATGAGGAAATTAAGTACTCACTTATTTTGAAATAAATATTATTAATTGTAGTCACCGCATTTTGCAGTAGATCACTGTTTTGTATTTTTAAGTAATTTTCAAGTTAGCAATATATTCTTAATGAATGAGTGTTATAATTATTATTCTTATAGGATATATTGCATTTAAAATAAAGTATAAAATAATTATGGCATTCAAATTAAATGGATTATAGTCTATCTAACTACAAATTACTAAAACTTTAGAAAGCTGTAAAAGTTAATATATCAGTTAAAAAATTTTTGGAGGTACCAGGGATCAATATCAGTTAAATTTTTAAGTTATTTTAACATGGTTTAATTTTGTGAACACATTCAATGGTTAAAAAAATCAAAATCCTGAAAACGTCCTGAAAATGCCTTTAATTTCTGAAATCATACTTTTGATTAGATGTTAAGCTATGTTACTTAAGTCTGCCTTTTTCATGTAACTGTGGGGTGCCTAAGAACAGAAATATGTCTTACATATTTTGTCAGCAAAGCATGCTTCCCTGAGCTCAGACCCTTTCATTCAAGGACACATGGTCCTTTGGTGTACCTTCCATATGACACCAACAATAATTTAATAATAATTTAGCTGTTACTTTTATACACAGATATACATATACCTACACATTTTACTTCTATTTTGACAAAATAAAATGGGTAAAAACAGTGTCAAGGTCAAAGTGTGGTTTGTTTGACTACTTTTCTTCTGATAATCTCCAAATCATTTTGATGATACTAGTTCTACATATATTTCTCTTAACAAAGGTGTTGACATTATAGTATTTTATAGGTAGCTTTATTGGAAGCATTAGGTTTTCAAAGATTACCAACATAAAATATGAATACAAATTATCATGCTCTGTAATTGCAGCTGCAAAATTAGTGAACTGTCCTGATTCCCACTTTATACCAGATACTGGTAGAACTTGGTAGCCCATTTTATATAGCATTCAGGAGACATCACTTTGGAATCTAACCTGAAACTATTATTGAGGAGATCATTGCAATACATAATATAAAATCGAGGATTGTACAATTTATATTCATTAGTAGATCAATAATATAACACTTTTTGATAATTATGATACAGTTATAAATTAATCAGTTTTGTGTTTAAAATTATGTTATTAATGATAGTATTCAAGGGTATGGGAATTCTTTACCCCTTGTTTTATCTTGCATGGTGATACACAAAGAGAAGACAATAAGCAGACATCTGATTGACCATAAATATAGGTCAATTAAGGAAAAAGGTGTATCTAGTAACTCTACTGAATCAACTTGACAGATGCTAGTAATGAGTCCATGCAAGAGAGAAAAAAAGCTACTATTTGTTTAACCAGATATTAATGTCAGTTCCTACTGAAACATGTCTTATGATTCTTTTAGAATATGTTCAGTATATTGTGTCAGTAATTTGGTTTAGAACAAATGAATTAATACAGTTGCCAAAAAATATAAACTTCTACCTAGTAAATATGTGAAAATTGATAGTCCTTGCTCCATTTCTATCTCAATGATTTTATTAAATTTTGTAAACCTTTTTAACTTCTGTTCCCTCAGATGTAATTTAAGAGATGGATCTAATATTCTAAGATTCTGTAGCCTTGGATTTTATTATTTTGCCATAAAGTTCTGTATATTCAGTAGTTATAGAGAAAATAAAAGAAAACAAAAAGACGTACTTTCCCAGATATAACTTTGCGATTAACTTGTAATCAAAAAGGAGCATTCATATAGGTGATGCAAAATTGCTCATTTATTATTGTTTTATTTACCCAACATATTTGAGTAAAAAAGTGTATGAACATTTCTTAAAAGTTAAAATCTTAATTCTTTTTATCCTTCTTAAAAAATGATCAACAACTTTTCATGTATTATAAGTGGGAAACATACAAGTAACTCAGTTTTTATATAGATTTTAGTAGATAAGCAAAGCAACATTGTAGTTTGTAGTAATCATAAAAATTATTTTTTAATTAAATTTAAAAATATGTTATAAATTTTTGACTTTACATGGTAGATTTTTATTAAACTAGACTTTCATATTTAAACCTACCACTTCATTTAGAATTATATATTCTGGGAATATCAATATTTTATAGTAAATAGAAGTATTGCTTGAAACAATGAAAATCTTCATCCATTTATACAGAAACATAACCAGTATGTTTTCAAAAGTAAAATAATGCATGAGAGAATAACTTTGACATTAAATTTCATATTTTTTCTCTGACAATATTAGGTAAATGATAACATGCATCATTTTTGATAATTTGTACAATGAAAGCAATTATTTTTAATCTTAAAATTAAATTACAGTAAATTTCAGAGTTATTTTTCAATTTACTTCAACACAAAGATAAAATAAAATAGTTATTTTGCCATAATTATAATCTTTAATGATAAAATTGATGTATGTTCTGAACTTTCCAGGGAGGAAATTTTAAATGAAGTCTAATCTTTCCTTTTAGCAGCATGATATGTTTCAAATCTCTTAAGCCAGATTAATCCACGCTGAAAGTGCTTCTTTTTCTTTTAGAAGCCAGGCTCAATCTTTCAGACCAATTAGAGAACCACTTAGGAAAGTGAATCAATCTTGTTTTTCGTTCACCTAAATGTTTGAGTGTCAAAAGTTACGTTGGAATTCTGTAAGATGCCATAAAATCTGTCAACAGCTACTCCTTTTTATTTATTTATTTATTTATTTTGCTTAAATTCTTTTATCAGCTACTTTTTACTCACTTAGTTGTGCTAGACTGAAAAGCATCAAACACATGATGATCTATTTCCTGGCCTCTGAGTCTGTAGTTCAAATAATTGGTTGTCAATATGGAGAAAGAAGCATTTCTTCCTTATAAGGCCGTGAAACAGAATCATGGATATTAAAATGCATAGTTCAGAAAGGGGGAAGTAAACTAGCAGGGTGATTTAAACAGGAAAGATCCAAAAACTTTCTAATTTAAGACTTGTCTTATGAACTTCAGAGGGTCAATAAGATTTTAATTGAAGACATACATTAATAGAGGCACCTACAAGTTTTGAGTCATCCTGACTCTTGAGCTTCCTCTGTAAGTAAGGCAGCTTAGTGTTCAATTTTATACTTATCTTTCATAAAACAGAAATGTGTTTATTTTGATTTTGCAACCAAGTTTCATAACTAAAACCCAGCTTCATTTTTAGATGGTGTTAAGGAGAATAAAATAAATAAATAGAAAAATAAGAATCACCATTTTTCTGCAATAAGAACAGGCAAAAGAGCAGGGGATTTAGTTCAGTGGTTCCACTGCCTGCCTTGCAAGTGCAAGGACCCAAGTTCAATCCCCGGTACAAAAAAACCCAAAAAAACAGACCAAAAAAAAAAATGAAGATATTTATTTTTCCTATCAGATCTACATGAAGTAATGTGAATAATAATTTGTTCCATAGTCTTTTTTCATAACAGGACTTTTGATACTTTCATGGTGATATGAATTTCTAATATCTCAAGCATTTCAGTAATGGTTTTCATTTTTACTTACTTTAATTATTTGATAATTTTAGTGATGAAATACAGTCACTCTCATTCCACTGGGTATTATGCTCATTAGATGTATTAACTCTTCATTTGTAGGGTCGGACTAATAGGATTCTAGTCTTGACTACATCATATTAGTATGTAATTATTAAAGACTGGTCAGAGATTCTGTTTTCTTAACAAAAATATATACTATGAGCTTTAGGAACTTTCCCAGGATTGTTATTTTAAAATAATGTGTAGATTGTACAGTTGGGAATTTATTTTATACATTCCATTTTCCTGAATTCTAAATGAGTAGTTCATAGCAATAGACTGATAGCTATTCTGTTCATAAATAGCATTGCTTTTTTAAAGCAAGAGTTTTTTTTCAAAGTTCACTTGAAAGTAATTAAAATAAATATTGGCTGTGACTCAGTTTGAATTCAATGTCATTGGCAAAATCTCTAAATACAATCCAAGTATATTAATTGGAATTTGAAACAAAGATAATTAAATGAATCTCTATTTTTATGCTTCCCCTGAGAAACACTGATATATTGAGAACTTTTCAGATTCCTTCGCATAGTATCTAGAAAAATTGAAAAAAATTGATGTTTTTAATAAACATAAATATGCATCAGAATTATTTATAAGAAATGGCAATCTTTTTTTTTTTTTTGGTACTGGGGTTCGAACTCAGAACCTTGCGCTTGTGAGTCAGGTGTGGTAAGAAATGGTAATCTTAAAGTATTTAAAAAGCCAGAAATTTCACTTCATGTGATCTGATACTGTGAGAAACTAAAATGAAAAAGTTAACCATAAAAATGACTTAAATATTTGAGGTACTAACTTAAAAAAAACTCATCCAGTCTTTTTCACATAATGTTTTAAGAAAAATATATATGAATTTAATTTGTAATTCCCAGTGACTATTAAATTTAATATAGAGTGATTGATAATTACTGAAATGTATCTAATAAAAATTAACATGTGACCCAAATCTTGTTTTGGGTGGCAGAACGTTCTCTGTGGATCATTTTGTTGGTATTGCTATCATATGATCTGGTACTGTTTCTATTGGCCATAGAAGTACAAAAAATTTCCTTAGATAAAAATTGACTTCATTCTCTGGTACCAATCCATTTCCATTATTAGGAAAGGCTATTAATTGTTAATTACCCAGGATTATTAATTATATTCAGTAGGCTAATATACTTCTTACCTGCCTTGTTCTGTGATATGATATGCCCCGATGGCTAGGAGGCAGTTCTAATTTATAATGCACTGAAACTCTTTTTCCTGGTAGAAATATTCTTCTCTATAGTCATAAGATTTACAAACAAGCAGAGCTCAAAGTTGTGGGGATCAGCCTTGTATAACTGAATTAAATAAATGATTAATCTTAATAAAGGAAGTCATATCTATTTTTCCTTTCTTGTCTTAATACTTGTGTATTCTGGCAGTAGAATACACATCACTCACTACATATTAATTGCTGTTTCAAGCATATATTGGACCTTTTAGGACTGAAAATCATGATCTTAAGCTATTTTCATCAATTAGTACCATAACTGGATCTTCAGCAGGATATTCCACTAGTCTATTAGTACAGCTGCTATTCAATGCTAGTGTGATGGTAAGCACATTCCATACATGTGACCCCACTGCTACTTATTTTTCACTACAAATTGCATTATATGATTAAAAGGCTTATGATAATAGGGATAAAAACATAAATTTTCAAGCATTCCTTTTTTCTGATCCCCATTCAAAATTGGCAGACTTGCAATTTATTTAATAAGGTTGTTTAAATAGCACATTTAATATGGAAAGTGTGCCACTGTGTCAAAAGTGGCTCAACAAGCAATGATTCTTTAGTATTATTAGGTGGTTTGAGATTCAGCAACTTAATTTAGGATCTAGGCGATTAGACTCTGGAAACATTACTGGGTTTCTAAGCCTCTGAAAATCGTGGTGTAATTTTTCAGTCTATGGTGCTTAAAGTGCTTGTCACATGTGTCTCATCTGCTCTCACTGGCATACATCAATAAATAATGATATAGTGTAATATTTTGAGATATTCAAGATTCCTCTAGATAGTGGCTTGGGAAGAGAAAAGGGAAACGAAGAACTTCTGAGGCAAGACTGTGAAAGCATATTGTTGATCTGTTAGATAAAGTAAACTATTATAGAGCCTGTAAATTTATGAAAAAAAATTGCCAGCTAAATAGCAAAATACCAGGTGCCAGGAATGTACAACCGGAATAGCTAAAATAGAGTTTCTACCTAATTAATATATAATGATCCGTAGTTCTTCTTAAAAAAAAAATTGTTAATTTAACAAAGAGAAAGTAATAGATCATCTCATAAGTATTACCATCACTGCATTTTTTTCAGTGTTTTGATGCACAATTCTGTGGGAATGAAGTATTAATTTTACATTACTAAATTAATAAAGAGGCATTTTCAGTCCTTCAATTTACCTACCAGGTATTTGCCTCACCAAAGATTCTCAGTGCCCTCTGCAGGGAATGTTTATAGGCTCTCTGGTGAGCTGTGAAATGTGAGAAAATGTCTAGTTGCCATCTAATGCACTGTATTGTTTTTAATCTCCTTTAATGTTTGGATTCCAACATCTGCTTTGTGCCAGTAAAAGTTCTGGCAGGTCAACTTCATTAATCATAGGCCACCACCGAATGCAAATTCCATCAACCACACAAGTAAGCATGTACAAATAATTCTTAAGTTAATGAAGAAATATATGACATTCAAATTTTCTGGTAAACACATATACAATGATAAATTCCGCTAAATCTGATAGTATAGTCCCTCATTTCTAATATAATATGTTTGGAATACATTCTTGTACATATTCCTCATGATACTTTTAATTAACAAAATATTTCAACTTTTTTGGTATGTAAATAATTTTCCTTGTATGAGAGCTTAATTGCCCTGATCAAAAATACTAAATTAAGGCCCTTGTAATAAGTTTAATAAGAACAAGAAGAATTTGGGATGCATTTTAAGGAGAACTGGTGTTCCCCAAAAGGAAACATCTTAGGTGTAATAATCGATGTGTTTCTAAGCAATAGAAGCATGAATATGTATATACATGGGAGTGAAAGCTGCTTTCAACCAAATGTCCTAATTCAAAAAATTAGGGTCATATTTCTTACTAAAAAATAGTAGATTTTATATATGACTTGATGAAAAATTGGATTAAAATTGTTTTAATTCTACAATCAAAATCATATTTAAAATATTCAGTAGTGTAAGGCCCAGTGGCCACAAGAAATGAAGGACTCCTTTAGAAATACCACTGAGACACTTGCAGTCTCTGACCATAATATGAGGTGCTAGTTCAATGACCTCAAGGATTGCATGTTCTTTCTGTCAGTGTCCCAGTTCAGCTAGTCTATATAGTCATTGTCACTGCCACAACAATCAAATGCAGTGGCTTCCCAACTCCTGAAGGCACTTGTTTCAGTAGACACTTTGTCAAAATTAGTAATAGGTGAAAATCTGACTAATCATATTGCCAACAATTGTCATGTATCCACTAATATCCAACTTAGAGTTTATGGGGGAATCAGCTCAGTGTTTAAGCACAAGGACAAAACACATCAAAACTAAATACTTCATATTGTAGATACTATTTCTTTCTTTTTTTTAAAATTAAATTCTTTATTAGTACATTGTAGGTATACAACACAAGTACATTTCTCATTGGGAATTGTACCTTTACATAATACATCTTGGTTCTTATTTTTTCCCCATTCCTAGCCCTCCCTTCACGCCCTCCACCCTTCCTTCTTTACAAAGACTTTATTTCCATTTTTTCCATTTCTCATCATTTTTCCTTTCCTTTCTTTCCTTTCCCATGCCCCTCCCACTACCCCTACCCTTTTGGACCTTTTCTTCCTATTTTATATTACATATTATACATTTAGTCCTTATTTACACTTTCAGTTTCTCACACCAGAGAAACTATTCAGAATTTATTAATGTGTGTCCTATTAATTTCACTTAAGAGTATTGCCTCAATGTGCATCCACTTAGCTATAAATGTCTCTAATTTCTCATTTTTTATGGCTGAGTAGTACTCCATTTTATAAAAAAAAACCCACATTTTCTTTATCCGGTCTCCAGTTGATGGGCATTTGGGCTGTTTCCAAGTTTTACCTATCACAAACTGTGCTGCTATGAATGTGGGTGCACATATATCACTGTGGTATGATTCTTTTAATTCTTTGGGGAAGATCTCCAGCACTGGAATAGCAGAGTCGAATGGGACTTCCAGTCCTAGTTCTTTGAGGTATCTCCATACTGGTTTCCACAGTGCTTGCACCAGTCTACACTCCCACCAGCAGTGGAGAAGGGTTCCTCTTTCCCCACAGCCCTGCCAGCATTTGTTATTGGTTGATTTCATGATAGCAGCCATTCTATCTGGTGTGAGGTGGAATCTCAGCATTGTTTTCATTTGCATCTCTCCAATGACCAGTGACGTTGAACATTTTTTTCATGTATTTATTTGCTATTTCTACTTCTTTGTCTGAGAAATGTCTGTTCATTTCAGATGCCCATTTTTGGACTGGGTCTTTAAATTTGGGAGGTCTGATCTTTTTAAGTTCTTTATAGATTCAAGATAGTAGACCTTTGTCTGAGGAAGAGCAGGTGAAGATTTTTTCCCACATTGTGGGTTGTCTCTTCACACTGCTGGTGGTTTCCCTTGCTGTGCAGAAGCCTTTTAATAAGAAGAGCCCCCACTTGTTGATTGTTTGTGCTAGGTCACGGGCAATTGAGGTTTTGTTCATAAAATCTTTTCTTATACCAATGTCTTCAAGGGTTCTACCTAACCTCTGTTCCAACTGGTTCACAGTTTCTATTTTAATATTTAGATCTCTAATCCATTTTGATTTTAGTTTAGTGCATGGTGAGAGATACAGGTCTAGTTTTAATCTTTGTCAAGTTGAAGCCCAATTTTTCCAGCACCATTTATTAAAGAGGCTATCTTTCCTCCAGTGAGGGTATTTGGCTCCTTTATCAAAGATGAGATGGCTGAGTGTGTCCGGCATTGTTTCTGCATCTTCTAATGTGTTCCACTGGTCCTCAGGTCTGTTTCTTTGCCAGCACCATGCTGTTTTTTTTTTTTTTTATCATAGTAGCTTTGTAGTAGAGTTGCAGGTTGGGGATTGTGATACCCCCTGCCATGTCTCTGTTGCCTAGAATTGCTTTTGCTATTCTGGGTCTCTTCTTGTTCCAAATGAATTTTTGGATTGTTTTCTCAAGGTCTATGAAGTATGCTGCTGGGATCTCAATTGGAATTGCATTAAATCTATAGAGCAGTTTTGGAAGTATGGCCATTTTCACTATATTAATCCTTCCTACCCAGGAGCAGGGGATGTCTGTCCATTTTCTGATATCATCTTCAATTTCTCTTTTCAGAGTGCCATAGTTTTCAGAGAAGAGGTCTTTGATTTCTTTTGTTAGGATGATTCCTAGGTATTTCAGTTTTTTGGATGCTATTGTGAAAGGAATTTGCCCTAATTCTCTCTCAGTGAGTCTGTCATTCTTGTAGAGGAAAACTATTGATTTTTGTGTGTTAACCTTGTAACCAGCTACTTGACTGAATTTGGTTATTAAGCCTAGAAGTCTTTTGGTGGAGTTCTTGGGGTCTTCTATATAGAGTATCATGTCATCTGCAAATAATGACAATTTGACTTCTTCATTACCTATCTTTATTTCTTTTATTTCTTTATCTTGTCTAATTGCTGTGACTAATGTTTCCAGAACTATATTGAACAAGAGTGGTGATAGTGGACATCCTTGTCTTGTTCCTGATTTGAGTGTGAAGGATTTCAGTTTTTGACCATTTAGTATGATATTGGCTGTTGGTTTTTCATAGATGGCTTCTCTCAGTTTGAGGTAGAGACCATCTATTCCAATTTTTTGTAGGGTTTTTATCATAAATGCATGTTGGATTTTGTCAAATGCTTTTTCTGGATCTTTGGAGATAATCATATGGTTTTTGTCCTTGGCTCTATTGATATATTGTATTACATTGATTGATTTTCATATATTGAACCATCCCTGCATCCCTGGGATGAATCCCACTGGATCAGGATGTATGATCTTCTTGATGATCTTCTGCATTCTGTCTGCCAGTATCTTCTTAAGGATTTTTGCATCTATGTTCATTAGTGAGATTGGCCTATACTTTTCCTTTTTGGTTGGGTCTTTCTCTGCTTTGGGAATCAAGGTGATGGTTGTTTCCAGAAATGAATTTGGGAGTATTGCTTCCCTTTCAATTTCATTGAAGAGTTTAAACAGTAGTGGCAGCAGTTCCTCTCTAAATGTCTTGTAGAATTCAACAGTGAAGCCATCAGGGTCCAGGCTTTTCTTAGTTGATAAGTTTTGAATTACATTTTCAATTTCATTGGTTGATATTGGTTGTTCAGAGTTTTTAGGCCTTCTTCGTTCAACTTTGGTAATTCATATGTATCTAGGAATCTGTCCATTTCTTCTGTGTTGTCCATCTTATTGGCATATAGGTTCTGGAAGTAGGTATTGATGATCCTCTGGATTTCTGCTGGGTCTGTTGTAATTTCACCCTTTTCATTCCTAATTGCATGGATTTGGGACTTTTCTTTCCTTTTTCTGATAAGGTTGGCTAAAGGTTTGTCAATTTTGTTGATTCTTTCAAAGAACAAACTCTTGACTTCATTGATTTTTTGTATCGTTCTTTTAGTCTCCATTGCATTGATTTCTCCTCTGGTTTTTACAATTTCCTCCCTTGTATGAGCTTTGGGGTTGTCCTGCTCTTCTTTTTCTAGAAGCTTGAGGTTCAGCATCAGGTTGTTTAATTGGGCTTGTTCTGTTTTCCTAATATGCATATTCACTGCTATGAATTTCCCTCATAAGACTGCTTTCATTGTGTCCCATAGATTCTAATATGTTGTATTGTCATTGTCATTTAATTGAAGGAACTGTCTGATTTCTTCTTTAATTTCCTCTGTGACCCATTGGTTATTCAGAAGTGTATTGTTCAATTTCCACATGTTTATGAAGTTTTTTGAGTTTCTTTTGCTATGGATCTCCAATTTCATCGCACTATGATCTGATAATATACAGGGGATAACTTCAATTCCTTTGAACTTACTTAACCATGTTCTATGTGTATATGTACTCTATTTTGGAGAATGATCCATGTGCAGCTGAGAAGAATGTGTATTCTGATTTTGTGGTTTGGAAGACTCTGTAAACGTCTGTTAAGTTCATTTGTTCAAGAGTTCGATTGAGTTCTAGTATTTCATTACTTATTTTTAGTTTAGTTGATCTATTTGTGACAGTGGGGTGTTGAGGTCCCCCACTACCATTGTATTAGTGCATATATGACTTTTCATGTCCATTAGTATTTGTTTTATATAGTTGGTGCACTAGTGTTTGGTGTATAGATATTTATGATTGTCATCTCTTCCTCTTGGATTGTTCCCTTTACAAGGATGTAGTGTCCTTCTTCATCTCTCTTAATCAGTGTTGGTTTGAAATCTACTTGATCTGCAAAGAGGATAGCTACTCCTGCTTTTTTTTGCATTCCTGTTGCATGCAGTATTGTTTTCCACCCTTTAACTTTCAGTCTATGAATTTCCTTTTGAATTAAGTGTGTTTCTTGCATGCAGCATATTGTTGGATGTTGCTTCTTAACCCATTCTGCCAGTCTATTTCTTTTGATTGGTGAGTTGAGACCATTAATATTGATGGTTATAACTGATATGTATTGACTTAGTATAGTCATGGCTTTTTCTTTTTTGTTGGATTCTCCCCTTTTGCTTTTAATTTCTTGTCATGCCTGATGGATTCATTCTGCTGGGCTTCTTGGGATTGTGATCCTCATTGTCTTTTTCTAAGATATTGTGTAAAATTCTTTGGAGTGCTGGTTTGGTATTCACAAAGTTCCTAAGGTGCTTTTTGTCATGAAAGTATCTTATTTCTCCTTCAATTTTGAAAGATAGTTTTGCAGGGTACATCAATCTGGGTTGGAGGCTGTTTTCTTTTAGGGCTTGGAATATGTCACTCCAAGCTCTTCTTGCCTTGATGGTTTGTGTTGAGAAGTCTGCTGTGATTCTGATGGGCTTTCCTTTGTATGTGATTTGTTTCTTTTCTCTGACTGCTTGGAGAACTTTGTTCTTCTGTTGTGTTTCTGGAATCTTAACAATTATATGCCTATGTGTAGATTTTTTTTGATCAAGGTTATTTGGAGTCCTATATGCCTCACTTATCTGTATGTCAAGTTCTTTTCCCCTGCTTGAGAAGTTTTCTGCCATTATTTCTGTGAAGAGATTTTTTATGTCATCTGCACTCTCTCCTGTTTCTTCATTGACTCCAATCAGTCTTATGTTATTCTTCTTTGCATCATCTAGCAGCTGCTGGATTGATTTCTCAGGTTTCCTTATAATTTTGAAGCAATTTTTCTTTTCCTGGTCACTAATTGCAATCTTGTCTTCTATATTTGAAATTCTGTCCTCACATTGGCTCATTCTGCTGTGTAGACTTTCAATGGAGTTTTTCATGTCCTGGAAATCTATTTGCATCTGTTTTATGGATTCCATTTGTTTCTTATGTTGATATTCCATCAAGTTCCTGAGCTCCTCTCTAGATTTATTAATCATGTCTTGCACTAGGGCCACAATTTCTCCTGTTATCTGAGAAATTATTTCTGATTTCATTTTTCCAGATCCCCTTTTATTGCCAGTTCAGTGGGTCCAGGTGGTTGGGTATCAGAGTGTTCCATCTCATTTCCTTTTGGGGTTGCTGTAGGTGATCTGGAAGTCTGGTTTTGAGACTTATTTATGTGTTTTCTCATTTCAACTGGGGCAGGGGGCTGTTAGCACCTGCAGGGATTACCTCCTCTGAGCTGGGAGAGGTGGGACAGGGGCCGAGATGGTGACCCAAATACCCTTTCCTGTGGGCTGGGAGCAGTGGGAGGGATGGTGACTGGGAAGCCCCTTCCTCTGGACCAGGAGCAGTGGGACGGCGCCTCAGAAGCCCCTACCTCTGGGCCCGGAGCAGCGGGACTCAGTACCTTAGTCTGGTGGTCTGGTGTCCTCTCAGTCTTTGTAGTGTGGAACCAGGTGGCTGCCTGTTTGCAGCAGGGTGATTCAGCATCTTCCGCGCAACTCAGGACCTCAGTAGGGCATGCACAGACCTGCCTACCTGCAACGAGCTCATAGATTCTATTTCTTAAATTGGCACTTAATACCAATTTCTGTTAATAACACAGTTCGGGCTCAAGACAGAAAATACAGCAGTTATTTGAACAAATATTTGAATTGAAAGAATTGTCAATTAATTATAAAGCTGTTAATCAGCTAACTGAAGGAGCCAATAAATAAATTAGTACTGGAAAAACAATTACAAGAGGGCAATGATCCCTGCCAGCTTGGTGAACAAAAGAAAGAGGATAATCTTATTAAATTGTATGTAAAGGACACTATAAAGCTGAACTTCAAAACACTGAAGGGCAGATGTTGCTTTCTGGGAGGAGAAGTCCCATGGGCCTGGATTTCAGACCTTCATTAAACATGTGGCTGTCTCTGGGCAGTGTGATGAAGATGGAAGGCAAGTGATGGAGAAAAGATTCATGGAAGGACGCTAGTGCTACTGGGATGAAGTTTGTGATGTCAGTGGAAAAGAAAGTGGCATGAATCACATAGGAGGCACAGAAGAAAAATAACAGGAATAAGTAAGTTCATTCTTTATGTAGCCTTGGAGTCTCTGTGTAGCATACTCTGATGGTTGAGCATAAAAGGTAGCCAGTTAACAGTCTTGTTAGAAGAGCCTCAGCACAAAGATTATAAAAAATTTTATTTGGAAATGAGAAATAGCTTTATATCAACTAGAAAAACTTTTCAGAGACTCTCTACATGTCCTCCAAATAATCAGGTTTTAAGTCCCCTGAAACTTCAACAAATTTTGAAGGTTCAAATTTGTTTCATACACTATTATTTAAGAATAAGTAGTTCCTAAGCTTGTGCATGATCTGTTCTTCCTCGGTTATTTTGAAGTCTCTAAATGGGTTCAAACAAGAATAGATACATTTTAAGTTAATAAAAGTTTTTATTTAATCATAATATATCATATAGGTTCTAGCCAGGAGAAAAAGACTACTTTAATTGAAGAGAGAAGTTTTATGATATAACAAAAGGTGGCTAAATATTAAGATTGGTGAAAGAATTCTAATGAGACCAGAAGAAACAAGTGAGATACAGAAAATTATGGTCTGACTTAAAAACATGGACAAAGTAGGACACCCACTCCCAACTGACCACACTGATATTTAGGCCTCTGCCGTAAAGCATACCCAAGGAATTTGATAGTTTTTGAGCACATTGGAGCTCTCAATAGAAAAAAATACTTAGTAGGACTGTCCCATGATTGTCCCAAGTCTGTGGTTGGGGTTACTGGGAAAGCACTGCTACGTAGAGGAGAAATCTGGAGAATGACCTGTGAACAGTGATGTTTGAAAGCCATAGATGTTTCATTCCTATGCTTTCTGTACAAGAGTCCATAATTTCCTGCACTGAGAGGAAGAAAATTCAAAGATTTGAAGGACCTGCTAAAGAATCAGAAAATGGAGCAAAGAAGGGAAGATTTTGATATAAGTGTTCAACAGATGGAGAGATAAAGAAAATCTGATACACACACATATAATGGAATAACATTCAACCTTTATAAGGAAGGAAATCACATCACTTGAAACTCAATGGATCAATCTGAATGACAAGATATGGAGATAATCCAAGTACAGAAAACAAGTGACATACATGCTGAAACAATCTGAATCTGAAACAAACTTATAAGCAGAAAGAAGAGGGGGAGCTATAAAGTGGGGGGAAGGCATAGGAAGATGATGGTGCAACAGCATAAAATCTCACTAAGTAGGAATGTGTCTTTTTATTTTAGCACATAATGTGGAGAATAGGATAAATTAGAGTACTGTATACTTTAAAATTCATAAAAATAAATTTCAAGTGTTCTCAACACAAAAGCTGTTACGCATTTGAGGTAATAGGCAAGTTAACTAGCTTGACTTAGTTCACATTATATTCATGTCATAATATTACTTTTCTTCTCATAAATTTATACAGTTACAAAATGGCAATTTACAAAAAATTAAGTTGATGAAATGAAGAATTATATATATTGGCTTCACAACTCTCAATAGTGAAATTAAATTGAGGGATAAAATGTTAATCAATAAGTATCTCTATTTTCTACCTAATATCAAAACCCTATGGCCACAATACATTTTTCTTGCATAACAATCTGATTCATTTAGCATTTTTTGATGGCCGAGAATATATGTAACCTTGAGTTATAATTAATTTCTGTTTAATTTTTATGTAAAAATACAAATACTTTTTAAAACAATTTTATTAAATTCAATGGTTTGTGAAGAATTTTTATTTGCAAGTTAATGACAATATTATACTTGGCATTTCTGTTATTTGAAACTCAGTTGCATTTTTTTATTTTTTCCTTTACATGGCACTGATGAACTAGTAAAGAACAACTTTTTTTAAAAATTCAAATAGGAAAAGTCATACTCTCTTAAGAACAAAATATTGAATGCATTCTCAGTATTCCAAATGAAAAACATACGTTATTCACACTATAGGTTTTCAGTCTTTCTTAGACAACAGAAAAATTGAGTTTTTCAAACTTTGTGTTTAACAGGAGAAAGATGAAATCTGTTTGACATGGTAACAAATTTTTAAAAATAATACCAATATTGAACTACTGCAGCATCAACCAAATTCCTTACACCTGACCCTGTTCCACATAGAACATACACAGCTGTCTTTATATCCATACATGGAAATCTTTGCCTCCAATTACTGTACTATCTCCCACCAAATATCTCAAAAAAATTGAAGCTTAGACATGTGTCATTACATGAGTACTACTAAACATACTTTTAAAAAACCAACTTATTTGTTGGCTTTTGTTGAATATTGAAAGAATAGACTACAATTAAGTGACTTAAAAGGTAGCAGGAGAACTGCAGAGCTTGCTTCATTTGCTGCACTTTGATTTAAAGCATAGGGTTATGATCAAAGGAACCAATAATACCAAGATATACCTCAAATATTAATTATAATTATTATACTAATGCTTATGAACATCTTATAATGACATGGAGAATGTTTGTTATAAAGTTAAATGAAATGTTAAATATATAACTATATACTGTATAAGCTTAACTATGTAAAAACCAACCAACAAAATCATGCACTAGAAAAGGCTAAAAGAAAATAGTTCAAAGGTTAACAGGAATCAAGTTTAAGAAATGTATCTATAGTGGTATTTCTTCTTTTTCTTTTCTGTCTTTCTAAATTTTTCTCTAATAGGGGAATTTTAAAAAATCATAGTTACAAAAAGTAAGTCTGATAGTAGTATTCGAGTTAATGACTTTATGTCCAGCCTGGAAGAAAGGGTATGTATATTCATAAAACTAAAACAATTCAGGCATCTTTTACTTAGTAACATTTTTCCTAAGACAAATTATCAGTCATCTTTTTCCACATTCATTAAAGCATAAGAATATAAATTTTAGTATTATTTCTGAATGGCATATAATCATTGTAACTTGTAAGATCCTGACTTAGTATGTAAGGGTCACATCAAGTACATTATAACCTCCAGGCAGTCAAAGTTCAGGGCCTTATAAATGTGTCACAATGACAAAAGAGGTATAAAGTTGATATAAATTTACTATGGTCACCAATTTCAAATTTCTTTCTTTTAAGAGTAAAATTACTTTTGGGGCTGGAGATTTAGTTCAGTGGTGCCACCGCCTGCCTTGTAAGCACAGGGTCCTGAGTTTGATCCCCAGCACCAAAAAAAAGAGAGTAAAATGACTTTTAATTGTTATCATAATTCTAGATATTCTTAATAGAGAAGGCAACATGGACTATAATGCACATGTAAAGTGATATATGTAAAATACTTGATTTAAACAGAACATACAATAAAAAATGGCAAAGTGTTCTTTCAAAAGCAGTCCACTTTTTGATGCCTATTGACAATATCTCAAATACAAGATATATATATATTTCATAATAAATATATGAAAATGTATTACTGGAATGCAAGATAGGCAAACTTCGTATCACTGGAATATAAGCTATATAGATTAGTAAACTGTTAGAGAAAATTTTGAGTAGCTTTATAATGAACTCTTAAAAAGTTTTTAAAATTATAAATAAGTGGGGCCAGGGATTTAGCTCAGTGGTTCCGTTGCCTGTCTCGCAAGCACAAGGTCCCAAGTTCGATCCCCGGTACCAAAAAAAAAAAATTATAAATAAGTGTTAAATTTTTGCTCATGTGTGTAAAAATGTGTCCAATATTTTAATTAAATTCAAGTCATTACACTCAGCTCAAAGTAAATGAACTATAATGGACCAAAAATCTGTTTGGTTTGTGTAT
Source organism: Heterocephalus glaber (assembly GCF_053883595.1). Taxonomy (NCBI): domain Eukaryota; kingdom Metazoa; phylum Chordata; class Mammalia; order Rodentia; family Bathyergidae; genus Heterocephalus; species Heterocephalus glaber. The sequence continues at coordinate 5,965,328 of NW_028258308.1, read as the reverse complement.
TTCTTATCCTTTAAAATCAGAAGAGAATTGGTAGTAGGGCTCATTTGCCAGTAGTTTTAAACCTGTGATGTACCTGTGGTTCTCATCTTTTGATAAGTTAATTTCAACAAAAACAAATTGAAATTAAAAGTATAGAAATTTAGAAAAGTGGGGTTATTTTAAATCTTCTTTTAATCTAGGTAGAGATCAATAAAATTAATATGAATATGCTGATGACCGACTGAAAAACCTTTTTAACATATTTTGAAAATTTTTTTATTACTTAGTTAGAAATTATGACTTATTTTTTACCCCTGTTGAATACAAAACATATTCTTTCATCCAGATACTCATACTGAGAGTCAAAAGATGTCACGATAACTAAAAGTAAACTTTTAATTTTACAGTATAGTACTTGTTCTAATGGGGTTAAGAAAATTGTTGGAATATATCAATAATCAGTTTATCATTCTTATTTTACAACATAAGGATAATTCTACAATATAACATGAGCAGACACTAAAGAATCTGGTGGGAAAGTAAAGCATGAAGGTGGGACAGAGTTAAAAACCCTAGAAATTTAAAATATATCCTCAGCCAAAGATTAGCTTCATTAACGTAGAAGGATTTTTTTTTTTTACACTTTCTCATTTTAAATTGGCTTATAGGGGCTGGGGATTTAGCTCAGTGGTGCCGTGCCTGCCTCGCAAGCTCAAGGTCCTGATTTTGATCCCCGGTATTGGCTTATAGGTGTCCTAAAGGGATTGTTTCATCAGAATCAATGAGACCATTTATTGCTTTATTTTCTAAATACAAAAATTTATTGAATCTGGTTTGCATTTGATGTCAATCAGGAAATCTCTGAATTTCAATCAGGAATCTCTGAATTTTTCCTTGAGTGTGTTCACCACGAATAAACTGGGAAAGCAGTTCATCTCTACATTCCATTCTTTTAATTCAAAGTTGACAGACATACTTAATAAGCATAGACAAAAAATTACCATAGAACAACAACTGATTTTAATATAGTCTGGATAGAGGTCCTAAAGTAATTTTTTTCAAATTTCATGTTAAATACTTTTAGAACTACAGTAAATATGCTAATTACATGATAAAATGTTGATAATAAACATTAAAAAAGAAATAAATAACTCCAAATTAAGAAAGAGAAGAAATTTAATGGAAATAGGATGAGTGTAAAGAAAAATTAAAGCTATAAATATAAATTTAAACATATCAGTCATATTACAAATTATAATTGGCCTAAATACTGATTTAGTAAAATAAATTGTTAGAAAAAAAATCAAACATTATGCTGCAAATAGACTGAGGTAAGAACATACCAGAATAAAATATTTGCGAGGAAGGAGGAAAATATAATCAAACAAAAATAAAATCAAACATTATCCTGCATAAAAACAGAGCTAAGAACATACCAGAATAAAAACATTTGCAAGGAATGAGCAAAAGTCATTACATAAATGAAAAAATGGATAGATTGCAATGTAAAAAGACAATCCACAATGATGAGAAAAACTTTAATACATAATTTTCTGTAATTGGTAGATAAAATAATTAAATGAAGTCAGACTATAGAAAACTTGATAGCATAGTTACAAACCTCTGTTCAATGATACACATAGCCACAGTCAGCAAGAACTACAAATAATGCCTACTTTTCAAGAATATACAGAGCTATTATAAAAACTGACTCTGGGCCATAAAGCTGATGTCATTAAATTTTAAGAATTAAAAATTTACTAATATGTTATATACACTGAGATTCAAACCTAACATAAAGACATCTATGGGACATCAAAGCTTTAAGTTTTAAAAAATTTATACTACAGATTCACACATTAATGAAGCTTATAGGATAATTACAATGTATGGTGACTGATTTTAACCAAGATATATTAAAATGAACTTCAATATACACATTGCAGCACAATCACTTTACTTTAACAGTGAATATTTCTATCAAAGTAGTGAGAGAGGAGAACAGAAGTTTCCCCATTGTCTTACCCATTAATAAGTATCTGAGAGACTATAGAGAATTGTTCCTCTACAATAGTCATCTCTCATTTCTAGACTATGCTGGTTTTTTGGCAAATTACCCCTTGAGTACCCTAAACTATTAGACATTCTATTGAATGTGCCCACAGGAACTGAGACTAAATCTGTTCCATTTATATCATGCAACATTTAATTAAGGATGCTATCAACACAATTTCAAGCTGCAGGATAAGAATACACACAGTAGCATTGTCTTCAGATATATCCCATGGAGAGGATGTAGAGAAATATGGGGAGATGCTATGCACTCAGTGTAGTCATATCACAGCTGAACTCCAAATTTAGGAAATAACCAGTCTTTTTAATGGGGTTAGTAGCACAACCTTTACTTTGGAAGTCATAGTTATATTTATTGTCCTGGAGAGCAAATGTATCTATTCTATGACCCATACATAATACTCTTTATTTTAACTTTCAAATTTGCTCACTACAGAAATCCTTAAGAAGATAGTTCAGGACAAAATCTAACAATATCTGTGCTGATAAGACATGAAGATACGCGAAAGATCTATGAAAGATTGCCTCCCATATTAGCAAGGTGGTATTTAGACCCATATATAAAAACAAATTCAGGCTTTACTCCTGCAACAAACTATTCAAAATATATTTTCATGAAAATAAATTATTTGTAAGCAGTTAAAAACAAATATAGGGGCTGGGGATTTAGCTCAGTGGTTTTGCAGCCTGCTGCGCAAGCACAAGGACCCAAGTTCAATCCCTGGTACAAAAAAAATATATATATATATAAATATATATATAAAAATATATATATATATATATCTCACATAATTTAAAATGCTGTTACTTAGAAATGCATCCTGAACAAATACCTTCAATTTCTGAATATAAAAATTAAATATCATATATATTTTTGCAACTTTACAACCTTAATGTAGCTAAAAGGTTTCAATGAGACAAAACTTGATGTCAAAATTTATATACAAAGGGAAGGTAAATTAATAATAAAGATACTTCATGAAAAAGAAACAGGATAAAGGGAAAGGGTGCTAGTAGATACTAAAATTTACATAACATTTTTAAGCTAAGGTAATTTGACTTTACGGTGTTATAAAAATGAATAAAAGGTTCAAAATAATCACTTCAAATCAACATATACAATGGAGCTTTAACATAAGATATAGAGGCTTTGGACATTAATATAAAATAAATAATATAATCAAATCTATTTAAATTGCATATACAAAATGTGTAAAACATATACATGTATAAAATATACAAATGTGTATATACAATATATTCATTTATATAATATATACACATATGCAATAGATACATGTATATCTATGAAATAACAATTATATATATATGATTATTATCATGTGAAATTAACCATTACATTGTGTGTGATGGACATCAAACCCTTATGCCAACAGCCTGAACAGAGTAAACTTAACAATTATTTTGTTAGAGGAAAATTCATAACAGAGTTCACGTGAAAACCTCCCATTGCTCAGGCTACTTTCAGCTGAGTGATTTCTGGTAGATGTTTATGGAATAAGTCCTGTTAGGGTAGGGCTTCAAAGGATGGGCTCGGCTCATGTATTGCTTCATGGTCTTAGAGAGACAAAGAGAGAACTACACGTAGAAGCCTATGTAAGTACTTTGTAGTTGAAGAGTGACTTTATGAAAAACTGGGAGGCTTCTGAAGGGAACCCATAGAAGGAAGTACTGAAGGTAATGTACAGTGATAATTAGTAAATGTTCTGTAATAAACTGTCTCACTGCATAGCAGTTTGAAACAATACTTACTTATGTATTTATTTATTTAATTTTTGGGGTACCAGGGATCAAACTTGAGATCTTATGCTTGCAAGGCAGGTGCTAATACCACTGAGCTAATCCCAGGTCCTTATCTATTTATTTTTATTAGTACATATTTGCAACACATAATGTTTACATTCCTTGTACATGTGGAGTTGGTACATGTACATAACACACCTGAATCCCTTATTTCATTCCCTTTCCCTCTCTGTTTCTCTCCATCTCATGATCCCCTTGTCATTTGAGAAATTTCTACCTACTTTCACTATTTTCTACAGTAAGACACCAGGTATGTCTTAATTCTCTACATCAGACTCCCACAGCTTTAGAAATGATCCATTGGGTTGCGTTCATCTAAAGGCTGAAAAAAGGAAAGCACACTCAGCTGGTTGCTGACAGGATTCAGCAGCTCACAAGTCATTGAACTGAGGATCTCAGTTCTCTAGCTGTTAGGCAGAGGCTACTCTGACGTCTTACTCCTTACAAGTCTCCATAGTTCAGCCCAGCATGCTGCATCTTTTCCTTTAGAATGAGCCAGGTGGAAGTGTATCATACAGCAGTTAAACCAGAGGGAGAGAGACAGAGACAGAGACAGAGACAGACTGAGACAGACAGAGAGAGACCCAGAGAAAGAGAATACTGAGGGGGGTTATCTTGTTTGGTACCATCTTAGATCTTGTTTCTCTTTGCTTAAGGTACATGCCATGGAAAACAAAACTGCTTGAACTTCCAAGAGAATTATTTGGCCCATCAAGAGCTCTCAAGCAATAAATTGAAGTGTTGCACCCAAATTTGAAAGTGGGGAACAACACGGTACAAGAAGTGTACCAAATGAGAACAAGAAAGGGAGAGTCAGAAATCCAAAGAAGCACACAAACTCTGGTCTAATATAAATGTTTAAATGTAATCCTGCACTGAATGTGGTATGAGTCTTCCATTGTTCAGATGCAGTGTTACTGAGTAAATGGAGAAGAAATTACAAATTACATACTTCTATTCATAACTAAGAAATGAAGTCAGAGGAATGCATCATGATTTGATTTGGTTTACTTTGTCACTTCAAGCTCTGATGAAGATAGTTCATTGCCCACAAAACTTAAAAAGGAAACATAGGATCGGCTCCAAAGATGGAATTATAATAGCCTCTCAAATTACATTATGGCAATGTAAATAAACATTATGCAAAACAGCTGCTGCCCTTGTACAACAGCTGCTTTATATAATTAAATAAGTCAGCTGCTTCAATGAACAGAATAAAGCAAGAGCACAGCAACAAGAAAAGCCTGCATTAAGGGCACTATGATATACTTACATATTAGATTCTGAAAATGTAAGTAATCATTAACCTCTTCTAACAATTTGTAACACCTCTATCCAATTCTTAAAATAGTGTGTCCTCTCTCCAACTTATACACAAATGTGAAAAGAAAAATACAAAATGGACACTGAAAAACTACATTAAATTTAACAGTGTTTAATGGCATTGGGATAATATAGGAAACCTTCAAAAAGTCTTAGGTCACCCAAGTCTACGTGGGGATCCACTTGTCCAGAGGTGCTATTCAGTCACTTGTGAAAAAGAAAAAAAAAATGATTAAATACAAGAGGGCGCTGAACTCTCTTATATTTCCATTTGGCTATTTATATTTTATTTCACATAGGTCCTTCTTATCTTGACTCTGAAGAGCTTTGGAAAAGGCAACAGAGATTTTCTTGTTGCAGTAAATTAAAAATGCAGACTAATGTGGATTCTGCAAAAACCCCATACATAAGCTTATTTACCAAATTGCCACATTTCTTCAGTTTTTGCACAGAACCTTTATATAGTTAATATTTATCATGCAATGCTTTCAACGATACAGATGGAGTCATTTAAACCTCATCAAGAATGCATGTAAGGATTAGCAACATTGTCAATAAATATACTGGAGGGAACAAAGATGAAAAACTATACTTAAGATGAGTAGATTTCTCTTGCACCCTAAGTGCAACTTCAATGCACACCATCTGTTGTAGATGATAGAATCAAGTAAATAAGAAGATTCATGCTGTTAGACATTCTACTGTTTAGGACTATGATTTAATAAGCTATCTATATCTCTGTATATATGTTCTATACATGTACAAAATATGTTAATTAAAGTGGAGATATGAGTTTAAATAACAATAGAGTTCTGATTTGACAGAGGTTATTTCTACTTTTAGGTCTTCATTTCTATTATATTTTCTATTTGTCATTGCCTAAATCAATGAATGGAATTCTCTTTACATGGGAAAACATTACTTTCAATGTGAATGTACTATAAAAAGGAATTCTTAAATCAAGTACAGCAATTTTAATCTACTTTGGAAATTTTCTAGTTCATTATTAGAAGATGTACAGTTCTGGTATAGTTTGGATCTACGAAGTCCCCAAATTCCATTGTATTAAAGGATTTGTCCTCTGATTGATGCTGCTGGGATGGAGTAGAACCTTTGCAAGGTGTAGCCTAGGGGGAGGTTTGAGGGAACTCCTGTTCTGGAGGATAGATGGAACCCACTCTCTCCCTCTTACTCGTTTTTGTGTCCCGCCAGAAGAGGATGGGATTTGATCCACAGCACATTTGTGCTGTGGTGTCTCAGCCCTGGCACAAAAGAAATGGGACCAACATACACTGGATGGAAACTTCTGAAATACACTTTTCTTGTTACAATCTGATTACCTCAGACATTTGTTAGAGTTACAGAAAACTGACCAACACAGTTTCCTAATTAAGGAGGGGAAGGGAAAGGTAAGAAGGTAAAGGAAAAATTATGAGAAAAAGAAAAAATGGAAATAAAGTGTTTGTAAATAGGGAAGGGTGGAGGGGATGAAGGGCGATTAGGGAATGGGGTAAAAAATAAGAACCAAGATACATCATATACAGGTACAAGTACCCAATGGTAAATGTAAACATATTGTATACCTAAAATGTACCAATAAAAGAATTTAAGCAAAAAAAAATTCTCTTGATTTCAAATTAAGAAAAAGTAAGATGTTGGAGGGTTTCTGCACCTGAATTTTTACTACTATGTGGAAATAAGATTTTCATTAGTATAATTCTGTAAAATAATAAAAGACATTGTATAATTCTGCATTAAATATTTTAACATACAAAAATACCATATGTCTTAACTGCTTAAATCTTTGCCATTACAAAATGAAGACCTCTTTATATACCTTTAAATTTATAGTAGACTTAGGAAATTGACCTAAATTCAAAATGTAGCTACCTACAGCCCTCTAACCAAAAAAGAAAACCTCAAAACAAATAGTTTTCTTATAAAGTAATGGAGGTTTCAAATACAAAAAAAATTAAGTTTCTTCTTCATGTAATCCAAAAAAAAAAAAAAAAAAAAAAAGAGACGTTCTTTCAAAAGCAACATAAACTATCAGATGATTTCAGAATCCTGGATTTAGTAAAAAACCATGAGTGTAATAGTCATAGTTCAAGGGGTTTAAAACTATAAACTCAAAAATAATAAAAAAGGATTTAGTTTTGGCTTATTACACCACAATTCATTTTATCAAAGTAATGATGATGACATTATTGATAGTAATCAAATGCTGCCATGATAAGCATGTATGTGTGCTTTGTATGGATTCAGCTCTGCTAAATACTTTAGAAGTTTATCTCAATTTGTTTCTACTTCATCTCTACTAGGTAAATGTGAAGATTAATTTTATTGTCAGCTTGACTGGGTTATAGAATAACTAGATGTCAGGTAAAATATTATTTCTGGGTGTGTCTATGAGGATGTTCTTGAACAAACAAATATGAATCAGCAGATTGTGTAGAGAAAATCCGCTGTGAGCAGGCAGCATCCAAATCTTTGAGAGACCATTTAGAACAAATTGGAGGACAAGGGAAAAGCTGGCTTCCACTCTGGGTGAAGAACACCCATCTCCTGATTTTCCCACTTGCAGAGCACGCATCATAAGACTTCTTGGCCTCCATAATCCTATGCTCCAATCCTCCTAATAAATCCTCTCATACATCTCCATCCTATTAGTTCTATTTCTCTGGAGATCCCTGAGAGTAGGTATTCTTAGCTTCTCCATTTTATAAAAAACAAAACAAAACTGGGACAATGTAATATATCTAAGAAGTGGTGAAAGTTAAATTTAAAATAAGGTAACCTGAGGCTAGAATCACCTCCTTTATTTATTTCTTAATTTTTTTGGTTCTGGGGATCAAACTCAGGTCCTTGTACTTGCACAGCAAGTTGCGAAACCACTGAGCTAAATCCTTAACTCATAGAATCCTCTCTTTAATCAATGCCCTGCAGCGATTGATTTGTGTGCAATTTGGTGTTTTTTTTTCCTTTTTAAAAATTTTATTGGTACATTTTGTACAAATTCCCTATGTTGGATGTTATCATTATGTATACCTGTGTGCAATTTTTGTTTGTTTGTTTTTGGTACTGGGGATTGAACTCGGATCCTTCCTTGCACTCACAAGGCAGGAGGCAGAACCACTGGGCTAAATCCTTGCCCCCTGTGTGAAATTTTGTTCCAGCATCCTCAATTGTACTGAGAACCATTCTCAGTCCACATCTGCCTTTAAGGTAAGCTTCTAGGTAAAGGACAAATATTTCCTCTTCTCAAAACAATTTTGCTCTTCCTTGTACATAAATCATCAGTGATCTGAGAAAAAAAATTATGTCATTCAGTAACTTGAAACCTTCATCAAAAGGATTTTATAAAATCACAACAGAGTGTGACAAAGGACACACTGAACATACTAGAGTGCCCTGAAGCTAGGGGAAGTGCAGAGCAGTTACTGACCTCTGAGGAAAGGGCTGTGGAGAACATTTCATGAGCGGGCCAAGCAGGAGGGGTGTGTAGACTAGGGAACTGTCTCGTTGGACTCCTGGCCTTATGTCAGGAATTATAACGATCTGGTAAAACTGAAAAGGGACAAATATTTCAACGTCACTCTTAGGTTTTTTGCTGATTACCTTATTTTAATTTTTTTTTAAATTAAGATTATTGGTACATTTAAGATTGCCTTTGAATGCAGGATTCACTTAATGTAGTCCATACTGGCCCTTCTGCAGTAGAAAAATATCTCAGTCCAGAACAAGATGGGAGCTAAGTCAGATGGGACAAAAAAAGAAAAAAGTTGAGTAGGAAGTATTTTTAATAGATGATGCCAAGGACTATTTTCCTAATTTACAGTCAAAAAGAATTTTATAGCTATTGCAGTACCACAACAAATGTACGTAGTGTATGAATAGATCCATACTTCATTTATAGTCCTAAACAAGTAGAATTGAACTCCCTATTAAAAAAGTATAAACCTACAAGTACAGATTTCAATCCCTCATTTTAAGTATTATTGCGTATAAGATAGTAGTAATTCAAAACTATTTAGGTGGAACTTTAAAGCTCTTAAATTATTGCAGTAAATAATTGATTCCAGAAGGAAAAACTAACATTTAGGATTGAAGAAGAATAAAGCCAATTCCTTTATAATTGTAATCAAGTAGAATTTAATTTCCCATTAATATAGTAAGATCCAAAATATATTGTTTGCTTAATTTTAAATATTACTTTGTATATAAAATAGAGTAATTAAAAACACCACAAGGGAAACTCTTCTCCAATTAACTTAATTAGTGTTTGTTTAAAAACATAGTTGTAACTTATTAAAAATAATAGCTAAATTGTATTGAATAGAATAGAATAGGCTTGATGTTAGTGTCTTCCAAGTATTATCTCATTAAAGCCTCAAAATAGCCCTAGGTTATACATTATGTAGGAACAAAGACAGAGACTTACAGAAATCCAATTTCTGGTTCATTTATTTTGCCACAGTTAGTTTGGAACTCCTGCAAAGAGGAGCAATGTGCACCAGGATCTGCATCCATAACAAAGGAAACAAACCAATCTCCAGGTGACCTTAGGGAGAAGATACCAAGAAGGCAGATAAAATGTAATAAAGCCAAATCATATCTCAGGTGTGGTTAAAAGCTTGATCCCTTTCACAAATATGATATCTATCACTTTGAAAGAGTAAGACATAGACAAACACAAATATCCTCTCACTTTTACAGCTGTTAAATCCTATTTCCAAAGAAGGAAAACATGGATCTTTTCCATTGCAGTGTGTGGCACATAGACACCACAGCTTCAAGACTTTTGATTGCAGATCCCCTCTGGGTGGTGCACGGCAGCCCTCATGCAATTCAGTGTTCTTGTGAAAGTATACATCGACACCCTTGACTTGACCTTGAGATCACTGAGTCCTGGCCTGAAGGTTCTAGGTTGGAGGCTGGCCCATAGTATATGTTCAACTCTCCTTTGAAAAGAATAAAGATTGCTGAAAATCACCATTATCAGCATTAAACTAAAACCATAAATATTTGGGCTAAAGGCCCACTGACATGCTTAATCATGTTTCTTAAACTGAGTTTGGGAAATTAAAATTTCTTGGGCCAAGTCTGGCTTCATGACTATGTTTATAAACACACTTTAATTGCAACACAGAGTCATACAAATATTTACTTCATGTTTCTTTGCTGTTTTCCCACTGTAATGAAGTTGAATAGCTCTAACAGAGATTATACAACGCAGAAAGAAAATAAAATATTATCTGATTTTTTACAGAAAAATTTTACTAAACTCTGCTGCAGAGAACAAAGAGAGAGTTATTTATTTCCTTGACTCCCTGCTTACATTGTGACAATGTTACACACGTTTTTGTGTTCACAGAGCATATTATTCAAAACTATAATTCATTTACCTGAACACTCATATAGAAATACTCACATTTTCTGCTAACTCATGTATATTTACTTAAAAGATAATAATCTTTTGAAAATTAGAAAAATTATATCTCAATGTTAATATACTTAAAAGTCTTTTAAGAGGTAAAGTATCTCCAAAGTTACGCTTTAGATGATTAACACATTTTTAAGCATTACTTTATTTTTATCTAACAGAGTCCGGGAACTTTGTAAAGAATATCAACATTTTGGGGAATTATTTTTAAAATTTAATTTATTTTAACTGGTTCATAAAAACAAAATATACAAATCTAGTAAGGATAACATGATGTTTTGATATATGTAAATATTTGTTAATGTTAAAACAAAATAGAAATGTCTATCTCCTCAAATTTTTAGCATTTTGTTATGGTGAGACTTTCAAAATCCTTTCTTCTAGCTTTTTGAAATATATAGCACATTATCATTACTTTTAATTACCCTATTGTACAATAGTGCGCTATAAATTTGTTTCTAATTACAACTTGATACTCAGTGATCAATCTCTCCTTATCTCTGCTTTGTCCTTGAAAAAAATACATTGAAAACAGTAAAGGCAAAACTTAACTAGATATTTAAAATATAGTTTATCTAGATTGAGCAAAATAAAATTTTAACTACTGGGAATCCTGACAATAATTCTCATGAACTTTATTCATAACGTTTCAATTTATATGTATATGATTTAAGGACATATTCATATCCTTATTTTATTAAAAGTTATTTTATTAAAAATAAAGCCCAAAAAGACCACACACCAATTTGCAAATACACATGCAGTGATTAAAAATTAAATTAAGTACAAGTATATCAGCAGACTCTTAAAAAGGTTATAGCTGTATGTATAATTATTAATATGCATTCTAATACAGTTTAAATTGTAAGTGTTAGTGGAAATGCAGGATTGCTTGAAAGAACATTCTACAAAGTCAAGATAAACCTCATAGAAAAGAAGGACAAAGTAGCAACATTTGAATTGATAATTTCATTTTCATGGACTGGAGACAGACAGGTCATCAAATTGAACATGAATTCATGGAACAATGGTCTTTCAAACTGCAGACTTTGTCTTTTTTTTTTTTCCAAACTGCACACAAGATATACCCAATCTCTTGACAAATGGTACTTGAACAAAAATTTTGTTTTAATGTGGACTCTAACTTAAACTTTTTTACTGTTACATTAAAATCCATTGGTTTTTCTTGCATGTGAAGGATTTTTCACCTGTGTGTGATTATCTAATAGAAAGTTTTGATCATTTGAAAAATATCTCATGCATTACTTATGTCTTCCAAATGTCGATAGATTTCATTAAACAAAATCAAAAATTACATTTTTAAATATCACCACTTTACTCATCAGAAAAAATGTTAGGAAGAAGTAAGCTGTCAAACTCACAATGGCAGCTACATTTTTTCTTCAAAAGCTCAAATTCTATCATTGGTGACAGATGCTGTCAGTTATTTATCTTGGCCCGACAGACTCACTTCATTCATTTTCAAGCAAATGTCTGCCACATACCCAAATCAGAAAGATCATAGTTTGTCATTCTTCCAAGTTAAGTTAAATTGTGTTTGATGAAAATTACACACTGGTTGTGCTCACAACTTGACTGCACAAGAACTTTTCTTTGCAATAAATGTTACACTCTATCATGCAGAAGTACTGTGTGGATTCTTCATCTCTCATTGATAGAATATTTAAACGTTTGAATATTGGAGGTCAAGATTGAATAAAGTGTAATTTGAATTGCTTCATGATGGACATTCCTCAGGGAAATGACATAATTCTTACTGTGAATGGTCAAAACTACAATCACAACTAGCAGAACGGATGTCACTGCCTTGTTTGAGCTTTGGGGCACTGCTTTTGCACCATCTATGCAAATTTTAATGCAATGAAAGTGTCCAATAACATCTTAGCTTATTAAAACATTTGGTAGCAAGAGCATCTTAATTTTCTCATGAAAATAACTTTGACCTCAAGGATTTCTTTTGTTCGAGAATGTCCATTACTCCACAGACTTTAGTTTGGACAATGCAGAAGAATTAACTAATTAAAAGTTCTTAAAACATTAAGTATGTTCTCTGCAGATGTAATAAATACTACATCGCATGCATATTTGCACAATTTTGCTGCTATGAAATGAAAGGAACATATATTTGAAAATATAATTGAATGGATAGGAGGTAGCTACACTCTAGTTTCAATTACCAAATACAAAAATGTAAAATGTTATCATGTAGTGACCCTTGGCCTTCATTTTTAATGTTAATATTCTTCATCTTACTAAAATAATTTCAGGATTAGGGACTATCCTTCTTCCACAATATTGTAAACCTTTCTTCTCACAATGCATTCCACCAACCAAATGCATCAACAACATTTAAGAGTGTCTTTTCAAGAAAAATGTTGTTGAGAAAATTGGCTCTCAATAAGCAGAAAAATGAAATATGACCTACCTCACACTATATGCAAGAATGAATTCAAATTAAAGACTTAAATGTAAGGAATGAAACTTTAAAGTGCATAGAGAAGAGATGAACATTTATATTTGCAATGATTTCTTGGATATTGTGAGAAAAACACAGGCAACAAAACCAAAAATAGACAAATTGGATTACATCAAACTAAAAACTTCTGCACAGCAAAGGCAACAACTAATAGGGTGAACTTAAAACCCACAGATTGGAAAAAAATATTTGCAAATCATGTGTGAGATAAGGAGATGATGTTCAAAATATATAGACGTTCCTTGAATTACAATAGGGTTATATCCCAATAAAACCACCATAAATTGAAAATATCATAAGTCAAAATGCACTTATCTTAGCAACATGGTAAACTGTAGTGTATAGTCATTTGCTCTCTAAATCACATGCCTGATTGGCAGCTGAAGTTTACTGCCAATGCCTTCTAAACCAAAATAATATTATACTGCATATCACTAGCTCAGGTAAAGACAAAAATTCAAAATCTGAATTTCTATTTCTACTGAATGTGTGTAGTTTTTATGCTACTATAAAATGCAATGAACATCATTAATTCAAGGACAATCTATAAAGCAAACAAACTATTCAGGAACAAGAAAAATAACCTTATTAAAAAGTAGATTAAGGAACTAATTATATATTTCTTTAAAAATACCTGCAAATAGCTAAAGAATGTATGAGAAACACTTAACAACCTCACTACTAATCAGGGAAATACAAATTAAAATTACAATATGTTAACTCACAGCTATGAGAATGGCCATATTTAAAAGACAAAAGATAGTTTTGGTGGGCATGTATTAAAAAAAAAACCCTGGTACATAGTTACTGGGAATATCAATTAGTACATCCATTTTGGAAAATAGTATGGAGGTTCATCAAAAATTAAAGTAGAATTTCCCTATGATCCAAAATTTCACTTCTGGATACAGAACCAAATAACTTGAAATCAGTATATTGAAGAGAAGTATGCACTACCATATTCATTGCAACACTATTCACAATAGTCATGATTTGAAAAAACTTGTTTGTCTACCAATATAGTAGATGAGTCAATAAACAAAATGTCAAATATCTGCACAAGGGAATAGTATTTGGTCTTAAGAAAAGGAGGAAATATTGTGATTTTTAACAACATGGATGAATCAGGGAGTATATCATAATAAGTGAAATAAGCCATGCACAAGAAATCCACCAATAACAAATGCTGGAGGGGGTGTGGGGAGAAAGGAACCCTTCTCCCTTGCTGGTGGGAGTGTAGACTGGTGCAACCACTGTGGAAATCAGTATGGAGATACCTCAAAGAACTAGGACTAGAGGTCCCATTTGACCCAGCTGTTCTCCTGCTGGGTATCTTCCCAAAAGAATTAAAAGAATCATACCACAGCAATATGTGTCCATCTATGTTCATCATGGCACAGTTCATAATAGCTAAAGCTTGGAAGCAGCTCAAGTGCCCATCAACTGGAAACTGGATAAAGAAGATGTGGTTTTTTAATAAAATGGAGTCCTAGTCAGCCATAATGAACGAGAAACTAGAGTCATTTATAGCTAAATGGATGCATATCAAGGCCATACTCTTAAGTGAAATAAATAGGACACACATGTGTAAATACTGAATAGTTTCATGAGTGTGAGAAACTGATACCGTAAATAAGGATTAAAATGAATAAAATGAATAATTGATAATTTTAAATAGGAAAAAAGGTCCAAAGATGAAGGAGTGAAAGAAGGGGAGGGGGAAAGGAAGGTAGGGAAAGGAAAAACTATGAGAAAAGAAAAAAAAAGGAAATGAAATCTATGTAAATAGGGAAGGGTGGAGGGGGTGAAGGGCGCACAGGGAATGGGGAAAAAATAAGCAACAAGATGCATCAGGTACAAGCACCCAATGATAAATGTAAACAAATTGTATACCTAAAATGTACCAATAAAAGAACTTAAGAAAAAAAAAAGACAAACATAAGATGATCTTATGTGTAGAAGCTACAAAAGTTAAGCTTATAGAAATAGTAAAATGATAATTACCAAAGGTGATGGGCTTGGATAGGAAAAGGGAAAGAAGGTAAAACATTTCATTTACCCAAGAGACATATATTCTGGCAATGTCTTACACAGAAAAGATTATAATTAATAATATGTTTATATTTCTTAGTGGCTAAAAGTTTGCATTTTAAATATTCTCACCTCAAAGAAATGGCAAGTATGTGAGGTAATGGATATGTAGATAAAGTATGTTAATCATCTCACACGTATACATGCATCAATCATCATCCTACAAACCATGAAAATAGGGGGTCACTATTCACCAAATCAGCATAAAATAAATGTTTTCAAAAGAGAACTTGAAATTGTCAGGTCCAACTATAACAATCAGACTCAACATTCTCCGAAATATCTAGGTGCTCCATATGCACGTCTATATTGCAGAAGCTATGTTCTAAACTACTTTGTGACAAAGAGGCAAATGTTTTTTAATCTCTCTGATTCATTCATTGACCTTTCATTTATTCACCCATCTAAGCTCCATGATGAGTCTATTTTGCGGTAGACACTTCTGCACTAAATTTATAAGAACAGAAGGGACTTAGCCTTTATCCTTAATTGGAGACAGCAAGCAAACATGCATTTTTTCATACATGTAAATATTATAAGTAGATTTTCTTTTTCCATAAGGTGAAGCAGAGAATGTCTCCCAGTAACCTCTACAAAGAAATACATACACTTTATTATCATGGAGATAATAAGCCTATACACATTATTTGTAGGGTAAGATATTTAATAAACAGATAAAGTATCATTACATTTAAGTGGAAATAAAAATAACAATAATCTGTTAAATACCATCAGGTAACCATGTTGGTAATATTCACGTCGCCCACCTATTCTTCAGAAGAACTGAGCAGTGTATTATTGTAATCACAGTTCAGTTTTATAAAATTTAAGGCCTTCTCAGGATTCTGTGAAAATCACAGTTCTATTCTTTGTAGCTTTTACCCAAAAATATTATCAACTAGTAAAACACAACCATCCACTGAAGAGAAAATAATAGGGTTGGGAAATAAATAACTAACTCTGTGAACATTTCTTCTTGTGACAATAGTTGCTATCTGACGAAAGCAACCTATTTAATGAAGAAAAACTGTCAGTCTTCTGCATAGTTGCTTAGATTTCCAAAGAAGCTGATGTGATATCACCCTGAGTTACTCTTTAAAAACCATAGGAAATGCTGAAAATCTTACCATTTACAACCCAAAATACTAATATAGAAGGCTAAGTAATATTGTTAACTCAAAACTTTGGGACAGATTTCAAACTATGTTCACCTCAATGGTGTTTTAAAGGCCATTTTTTATACAATGAGTTGTCTGGGTGAGAAGCACCAGTTCTGACAAAGAAGAAAAAAACTCACTTCTTTCTTTTTTCATAAGCAAACCTAAACTAATAGCATTCTGAGTATGTAACCCATGAAAACAGCATTGTTCAACATCTTCTTGTAGAGATTACTCTGATCAGGTGGTTGAGGTAAAGGAAACACCCACTTAGTGGACATAAAAAAGGCCTAACTGGAGTGGTGGAACAGAGAAAACTTTCCATTACTTAATTCCTATTAATATTGATTTAAAGGTAAAACTAACTCAGTCATTTTCTTAGTTCAGGAACACTAGGGCATGAAATACAAGAGGCCTGTAAAATAGGAGAAATAGAAGCACAAATAGATAAAGCAAATCTTGAGAATGAAACAAACAAAAATTCTTGAATCTCTAGAATAAGAGTTTTCCTCTATTGCTTGTCAGATGCTTCTTAATTTTGGGGAAGTTTAAAGAAAATAGAACCCTGCGGTTACTGTTGGGTGACTAGAACTGCCTGTATAAATGAGGGGTATTGTATCTACAAACAATAGAAGCATGTTTCAATTTTATGACACACAGTTCTGTGTTTAATTAAACAATTTCTTACATTTCTTCTTCCCTGTGTGTGCTTTTAATAAATCTGAACTATATTCAGCTTTCTGTATTTTTCAACCTGAAAGCCCAAGCTAAAATGAAAAGAACCATGAGGAACCAATTAAGTTCATCCTATACCAAACTGAATAGGAAACATGTTTTCCAAATAGAACCCATCACAGCCTTCTGTTCTTCGCCTTATTCTATGGTCAATACCATCCTCCAGAAAGAAGAGCAGAAAGGCCTGGCAGTTGTACTTTCTTTAAGAGCAAATGATGATCACTTTAATAACAGTACAATTTTTCCATGTAAATAGGGCCCATGCCAGAATAAAACTAAGCAATAATTTAAACTCTAAGTATTGTTCTTTAAAGGAGAATTGACCAGTGGTTCTCAAATTTAGTAGGCTCTTATGGCCATCTTGTAAAGTTAAGTCAGAAGAATTCTTTTGTCCCATCTACTGATTTCAGGAACTTGAGAAATTTGCTTCTCTTGAATCTTAAATGGGGCAGCAAGTTGTTGAATTTACTAAGCTTCCCAAAGGATGTCATAAGTGGCCTAAGGAATACTCTGTTGATATACCCTGGTGTGTTATTTCAAGTTCATCTTTATGAAAATAAAAAGAGCTAAAGCTAAAGCTTGAGCTACACTCTGGAGAATTTGTATCCTTAGGAAGATAATTTGCAATGTGCCGGCTGGTAGCAGAAAAATGATTATAGCTTTGTACTCTTCTAAATAACTTTCTGCTCTTTAACATATGGCTTCAATATGCCATTAAACAACTTGTTAGCTTAGGGCAGTTAGATGTGTTCAAAAGAAATATCCTCGGCACCAGCACTCTGGAGTGGTCGATCAATGCAGTCAGGGTGTCTTTAGGTTATGCCAAGCTGCTGAGAGCAGGCTGCCAGCAAATGTGCCACTTTCTAGTGACACTTTCCTTTTATTCTAAATTAGTTGAAGTCTTTGGAAATATGCATAAAATGTTAGGATTCTGTTTCTCAGAGGGAACTCTGGGTTTATGTGTGCATGCGTGATTCAGTGTGTATGTGTCTCTGTGTATTAAAATATGCAGCATAAAATTCAGATCTAGTTTTGGTTATATTAAATGGTTTTGATTTTTTCAGTTATTTCTCCTTAATGCTAATATTAACTTAGTCATTTTCTACCCTGTTTCCCTCTTCTTTTTATTTTAAAAAGGAACATGCTTTAAAACATCAGAAGAAGCCTTATTTGCTCAGCTCCTTCAACCTCTTCTTTCTAAGGTGAGCACTGATTCTTCCAAAATTCAAATATTAAAAAAATCTTGGTGATAATCCCATAAAAAAGCCCACCAACTAGCCAATAAGGCTGAGGATGACTCCAGTTATGAAATTTCCTTAGATATTTGAAGAGAAGGGTGGGATTGAAGAATTTCTGTTTTGTTTAATAAATTAAAATAATTATCAAATAAGTTTCCTGACTGAATTATAATTCAGCACCAAGTTTTGTTAAGATATGCTGAAATCTTGACAAGGAAGTGTTTCAGGTTGTACTAAGGTGAGTTACAATAGTAATTTTTAAAATGCCCTGAAATGACCTTGAAGAACTCATAGGTAAAGAGAATGACAAGTCCCTTAAAAAAGTCAGCATAAATAATTGCCAGAGATGCAGCTTTTCAAGTTTATACTGTTTCGAAGTCTTAGCTGAAAGCTTAAAAACTAACAACGAGTTGTTTATTCAGGATAGGCATATACTGAATGCCACTTCTAAGGAGACAGTCCAATCTGGATTGATTACAGTAAGGGTATTTATCATAAACTACTGGAAAAGTAAATAAAGCACAGTGCCTAGTTACAAACGATTATGCATATTCCATTCTGGAAGTATGTCACAAACCTGTGAAAAACATATATATATATATATATATATATATATGCCATATTAGAAATGAGCCTTCTCTTTTATATCCCTGACCAGTACTTAGGGATTAGGGCAAACACACCTACCGTGTGCTTCCTTCTTCAGTGATCTGTGAAAGACATAGTTGTATTTTTCCACAATAGAATGTAAATTTTGTGGTTAGCAAAAATACCTAGGTCAGGCTACTAGAATCCTGTTTCTAAACATTATATTAACCAATTATATTATAATTGATTTAGATTCAATGAAGGAATTTTCCACTGGGCTAAGTTGACCTTATTTGTGTTACTTATGAGGCGTTATTACAATGAGTAATTTTTCTATTTCCTGTCCTCTGTTCTATAAATCACACATTGATTTTGAAGGGATGGAGTACCACAGGATAGTATTAGTTTATGTTATTTTCACCTTATTTATATCTAATTAATAAATGTGGGGTTTTTTTGTTTGGGAGGGTTGGTACCAGGGATCGAACTCAGGTCCTTGCACTTGTGAGGCAGGCAACGGAACCACTGAGCTAAAACCCTGGCCCATGATTTCATTATTTATAAAAATACCTTAAGCTATTTTCTGGAAAAATATTTTCTAGAAAACAAAAGCAACAGTTGTGCCCTGACATCAAGAATTTCAATCTGGGCTAACAGCAAAGGTCAGTAATTGTTAACACTTCT
The DNA here is from genome assembly GCF_053883595.1 of Heterocephalus glaber. NCBI lineage: Eukaryota > Metazoa > Chordata > Mammalia > Rodentia > Bathyergidae > Heterocephalus > Heterocephalus glaber. The sequence continues at coordinate 5,945,696 of NW_028258308.1, read as the reverse complement.
CTTACTGTTCCTAACAAGTTTCCCTTTCTTCAACCCAGGTGCTGAGCCACAGCATCCCAGGGCAGTTGGAGAGCACATAAACCCTAGTAGGTAGGGTCTACGGCCCTTTCCAGCTTGAAGTTATAGAAGACAGAGACCTCCATTCCCTCAGCACCTCATAAAGAATCATGGGGCTTTGTGCCTCTCAGGGGAAAATGACATGGGACACTAAAACATGCCAAAGGCTGGTTAAGGAAGTAGGTGTGATCTGTTAACTACAAGATGTGGGACACAAGTGCAGAACAGTTCCCAAAGTTCTGGACTTCTCCTGACAACTCCAGGTTTTTAATATGACTGTCTGGACCTGGCATCAGCCTGAGGTGTGGGATCTAAGATCCATATGTAGAAGTTCTCGTGTTTTTCCTGGAGATTTACACAGCATAAAAAGACACATCAATGCCATGAAGACTTTGCCGAAGGATGTTTTCATGATAGTCCACACTGTATTTCTCACACACAGCTTGTACTTTTATCTTTGCTCTTATCATCTTTTTCTATTTATTCGGCCCAAGCTTGCTCTACAAAGCCAGTTTCTCTCCCACTCTTCACTTTTTTTCTCAAATAAACTTTGCCACTGCTTAAAAATATTTCAGCCAAGAAGAGAAGCTTGTGAGGGAGTGACTCAGTAGTAGAGAATCTGCCTATAAAATCAGGGCCCTGGGTTCAATCTCTAACATGAAAAGGAAAAATTATCAGAGAGAGAGAGACAGAGACAGAGAAAGAGAAAGAGAGAGAGAGAGAGAGAGAGAGAGAATATAAAAAGAACCATATAAAGGGAATAGCAGATGTGTGTTTGAGTGAGTAGTCAGATCAATGCTTGTATTCCAAATTCTGTTTTGTTGTTGTTGTTTGTTTTTGTTTTTATTTTTTATGTTTTGTCTCTTTTCTACTGCTTTGAAGCTTCAGGGTAGTTTTCTAGTCAGCTACCTTGTACATCCTTTAATATCAGATTCAGTGAGAAGTCACAGAAACACTAATGTATGTATAGATATTACATATTTATTATCTGAAGTAGTATCAACAAGATAAAGCCTAATTTGCCTCAGAATTACAGATTTCTGAACCAAATTTCAAAGGCTAGATCCATAAAGATTCAGGAGAGATATGTAAGTTCTTATACCTTAAGATATTATGTAATTCTACAATTACATAATTTTACTGGAGAAGCAGAAGCCAGGCACAGTAGTAAAAGCCTGTAATCTCAGCACTCTGGGAGGCTGAGATAGAAGGACCACAAATTCAAGCCCAGCCTAAGTAACTTACTGACTTAGTAAGATCCTGTCTCAAAACAAAAATTTTTTTTAAATGATAGGAATGTAACTTATTATGAGTGCCTTGAGCTCAATCCCCACTACTACAATAAAAAGAAAGTCAAGAGAGACATAATCTGAGTCCTCATCATAGTTCAGTAGACATTATTAAATGTGCTATTGAATGTATCATAATACTTTAATTGATTTAATTTTTCTTAGTAAAGTACATCTGTACATATATTTTTTCTACTTTAGAGGAACCATTAATATTTCTAATGATGTTACTAACATAGCCATACAAAAATTATCCTGCTAGGGCCAGGGATTTAGCTCAATGGTTTTGTCGCCTGCTGCACAAGTGCAAGGACCTGAGTTTGATCCCCAGTACCAAAAGAAAAAGTTATCCCACTAACTTCATAGGATGTTTAAAATATGTATTCTGTGGTTGTGAAAACCTTCTGTGACAGAGCAAAATCAAATGTATCATTAATATGTATGCTAATTTTAATATCACTAACAAATTAACTCCATTATTCTAGTGAACAATAAATCATCATTTAAAATAGGGTAACTATAATTTTAATTCTACATTATTGATTATAAAAACATAAGGCCCGTGTAGCTTCAATCACAGGAATATATCCTTTTGGGGTTTAGTTATAAAGTGTGTTAATGATGTGCAATAGACATTAAGATGACATTTACTTAACAGTTGTAAATTAGTCTCAGAGATGATGGAAAAATATATAAAATGAATGTGTAATCTACCAAAGTCTTGAAGGCTTTTCATATTTGCCTTTTCCAGTATGTTGAAGGAGGTCACATCAGTTATTAAATGTGTATGTGAAAATACCAAGTATGCATGAATTATGAATTCTTTTATGTGAAACAAGGATTCCTTTTGATTTAGTTCATACACCAAGAATATGTGGCATCATTAATATTGAACCTAATTTATGCCCTTTCATTTACACATTGATATGGTGGTCAGGGATGCATAAAAGCCTTAACCACTGTAACTTTAGTACCATCTGATTCATAAATTACTATGGTAGGTAAATTAAGGGCAGGCATTTATGAATTTAAGTTCCATGAGAATTACTACTACTGCTAACATAAAGGGATTCCAGACTTCCCTTTAGTACTGTTAATTTGGATGCCAAGTCTATTGGAGACAAACATATCCAGTGATATTTTCTTATTATCCTCAAGACATCTTGTTATTACTCCTATTCCTTAGCCTATATGGGTTTTAATAAAGTGAAGTGATAACAGCCACCTGAGTGTACTTACAGTGCAATTCAGTTAGGGCTGACTCTTTGTGGCAATTTACCAATCACAATGCCGGGCTACTTCATATCACTAGCTTTCTAATAAATAGTTTTTAGTTCAAAAGTAGGTCAGAGGAAGTCTCATAAAAGAGCAGGGAAAAGAAGGGATAAAAACATGAAAGGGCCTATGAAGTTACTATCATCTGTTGAATTGCACACTTCCAGTGGGTACATTTTATAGCCTATCTCAATAAAGTTTTTTTTTTTAAAAAAAAAGCACAAAAGGGAGAGAAAAGTGTACAATGGGCAATAGGGGTGCAGTATCTTCTAAAGACACAATAACTTAAGTAAGTACTTAGAGTGAACCACTTCAGATCCTACTTAGGTAGTTTTCACCAAAAATTTTTACTGTATAAATTACAATAAAAACAATCCATTTTATTTATTTATTTATTTTAAGAGTAGGAAAAATTTATTGGGAGAAACAAAGCTTCTGTCTAAGAGGGACAGAAGGGGGACTGGAAGTTGGGTTGCCCCCTCACCCCACTCTTCAAAGATGTTTTATACAGCAAAGCCATGTGGTGAGGAGGGTACAAAGTGGGGCAAAACTGTAAGACCCAATGGAAATTTACAAGGTAGGCATGAGTTGGGACAAAACCATGACCAACCAATAAGATTACAAGTACAGTCACCCAGGTAATATTGATTAAATGGGGATCAAATGGGGGAGCAAGTCGTGTAGCAAGCACACAAAGATTTTCAGTAAGAAGGGATCAGGGATATTTCCTGGACAGGCTGGGTTAAGACCTTGAGCCCCCACCCAGGTGATTGATACCTACTTAGAATATCAATCATTGCCATTTATCCTCAGGGGAAGCACAAAGGTATGTAGTTTCCCTCCTTTTACAATTCTGGCCTTCAGTGAATGTCTTGATTGTCCTCCATATTGGCTCCTTGCTGTGTTGGCTCTTGGAGGGCTGGTCCTGTCTAACTGCACACAGATATCTAACTTATCTATCTGCAATATTTCCCCCTCTGAAGTACCCCTAACTGCTGTGAGGGGCAAAGACTGTTCGGGCTACTTCCAGATGAAGAGAGTTGTAGTTGTGATCAGCAGTTAGAGTTACTCTACAGAGAGTCTATCTAAAGGCCCTCAATAGGTGCCAGGTATTGTCATTTGGTAGCCATATAGCTTTGAGTCTGGAGGAGACAAAGCCAAAGAAACAGTTAATACATGGGCCAACTTATAAGGTCAGTAGGATTGCTATGAATATAGCCAACAAGGGTCTCCACTAGCAGGAACTAGTAATAACCTCCCACAAAAAGGACAAGGAGAAAGTCCAGGGGACTTCAGAATCCAACATAGAAGTCAAACTGTAGCAGTTATGAGCTGTTTACAAGGTTGATCTGGTGAATCCCAGTAAAAGAAGTCTAGCAAATTTGTCATTGGTTCCATTTGTATGACTCCTTGGAGTTTGGCAGCCTCTAGGCAAGAATAAACAAAACTTTGAGGAAATTAGAGCATGTATAATCTAACCATGAGCACACTAGAATGGAAGGGCAGGTTGGGGAGAAAGTTGCACTTAGAAATTGAAATAGTGATTGTATCCTTCTGACTCTTAGATTCTTTCATTGATAAGTTTATGTATAAGTCTGATACTTTGTTATAAATTTCTCTAGTTTTAGCTGTAAGAAGATAAGAGACAATTTGAAGAACAAATCTCACTTAAGAAATTTAAAACTCTAGCTGAGAGCTTATAGATTTTTGCCATAGTTTTTTCCTAATGATCCATAACTGTGGTCAGCTACTGGTATAGCTAGAAACTGCCAGAAAGGGTCAGTGACTGGAGCCCCTTTTTATATCTAGCTTTATTACTATGGAATTATTTTATACCACTTTTGGTTATTCTTTTCTGCTGAGTGTTTAAGACCAAGTTAAGTGAGACCTGTCAATCAGTATGAACCTCTTGCTATTTATCAAGGTCAGTTAAGTCTCCTCAGGCATTATTTTGGAACCATGCATAGAGCCTCTCAGCTTCTGTGTCAGTGTCAGCCATGAGGATGGGTCACAGCCTTGCTTGACCATATTGCTTTCAGTGAAAGCATGGGAGATTTTTCCCTTTGGTGACCCTCCTGTGGCACATGGTACATTTGTCCTCTGGTGCCCAGCAACCTCCCTGCTCAGGAGGTTGAGTAATTTACCAAAGATGTAGGATCATGTAGGAAAGGTTCCTTCATGTCCTGGATTCTTTGTTGACCTTGAGGGGCCAGGGCCAACATATTGGCTGTCCTCTTACCCTAGTTGCCTTTCTAGTTTTGGTCTCCAAACTTTAGTTGTTGAACACCCAGAAGAGAAGACCAGTGACATAAGTATTTCAGTAGAAGCAGTGAGCTTAACTATTGGAATAGTTAAGATATTAAGGACTTTTGAAGTATAAAGCACAGTTACAAGGATGTTATTTTACTAACCATGGTTGGTAAAATATTAACCGACAACAGACATATATTGTATAGAAAACCTTAAGATCAAGAGCCACAGGTAGTATTTTAACATGACAATCATGATGATATCTTCTTTGTAACACTTACATGTCTATCTTAGTATGGAATAGTCTTTGAGTCAAACACCTTCATCTGATCACAAGACATTAAATGACATAAGGAAAACTTATTGGGCTGGGGACTTAGTTCAGTCGTTTTGCAGCCTGCCTTGCAAGTGCAAGGACCCGAATTTGATCCCCAGTTCCAAAAAAAAAAAAAAAAAAAAAACTCTTATTTGTTATCCTTCACTAGGATGCCATCTAAAGAGAACACACATATTGGCCTATAAATGTATCTTAGGAGTTCATAATGTCTAATCTCTAATTTTAGTGTGACATTCTTTCAACTGTTTGGGTGACTGAGCATCCCTAAGTGTGTTGACCTGTATAAGATACATCATTTAAATTTTTAAAATAACTATTATTTGACTGGTTTTCTCATGTTGGCTTGACATGTACCTCTTATCACAAGTAGCTAGAGTGCAAAAGAAAGGCAGATACCTGAGTCAAAAAAGAGCATTACCATATACAATATCCTAGAAGAATTATACACCCAGAAGGCATGAATATATACCATGTAATAATAATGAGTATTAGTTACATGAAACTCTTTGTCCCTTAATTTTGTTTTGTACCAAGAACATTTTAAATAAATCTTTGTTTTCCCACAGAAAACTTAGACCATGACCAACGTATACATATCACAATGATATGTTTAGCAATGTATTTCACACAATGCTATGGAAATTGGGGTCCCCTTTGTGAGAAAAGGCTGGAATAAATTTTTTCAGGCAGTTGCTCCTTTATTTATCAAGGGATTCTTGTCCAGTAGTTTTCCTAAGCCCAAGAGTCTTTATTTAATTATCTTAACAAATTTTTAGATGATCTGAGAGCCAGGTCATAGCAACTAGCACATCATTTTTGACCAATGAAAGATTCCCAATATTATACATAGACAACAATATGTACTGTATTTGAAAAACTAGTTGACACTATTTGGATCATCTGGCAACCTGGGGGAACCATGTCTTTAATTACATTTATCTATAAGTCAACTTGAGTTACAGGCAAACGTCTTAAAAAATCCAAAATGCCAAAAGAAAAAAGCTCAAACATAACAGCTGTACATGCTGTAACAAATTGAACAGACAGACAGACACACATATAAGATAACTTGTTTGTAAACCAGAGTGCATTCAGATGTATTTGGCCAAGTTGAATTATAATAACATAGTTTTTAGATTTATAACTATAAATAAGACTAGTCAAAACTTTGTAGATCAGTTAACAGAAATCTCTTATAATAAGAATCAAAAGGAATAAAAATCTTCTACATCTATGAAAGCAAAGACCATATTAAGATGGGCCCTAAGCTGATGGTTTATCAGACTAGAATATCCAGCTACACAGGCTTCTCATTTTTTCTTTGATGTTGTTTGATAGCCATATGTAATTGTTCCCTCTAAAGGGACAGACCATTAAAAGTAATTTTAACTATCTCCAGTGGGAGTCTGCTCAGGCCAGGTTTGTGTGTAGAAGAGACTAGGTGACACTCTTTGGAGCTATGTATGAATTTCAAACAGTGAGGGAAGAAGGCCTGCTAACACTCTAACCTGCTGTACTGTAGATGTCTGTCTATGACAGTTTTTCCCATTTTGAAAACAAAGGAAAAGAAGGCATCCCTATCTATCTCTCTTGTTGTGTGCCCAATCAAAGGTGGCCCTTAGACTATCTCATCCAGTGCCAGTGGTGCCTCACTAGAGGTGGAAGGAAGTGGCCAAAGCTAGGTTAGCTGTTCCTACCATTCTCTAATTTTGCCTGAGTGTGAAAGACAGATAAAGCTGAACTAAAACTTTTACATTTATCTTTTGTGTTTCAGGATTAAACCTAGACCAGTTTTCTATATGGTCCAGTGATAAATGAAGGTCAGCTTTATACTGGAAGGATTCCAGGAAGGGGAAACTCACCATTCTGGAAGCTCTGTCTTGAAATCCAGCAGCCAGAGAAAAGGGAACTACCTTGAATCAAACTGTGTTATTTCTCAGGAGCAGGGCAGTGGAGAAGGGAGAGAAGAGTGCCTTTAAGTATGACAGAAAAACTAAATCTTAACCATCTCAGGTGTAGAAGGACAGTTAAGATCAGGAGCTTTTCCAGAGTGGATCAGCAATTCTTAGCAAAACATGTCTCCAGAGACAAAAGCTATGATTGACTCCAACTGAATTACCAAGCAGAAAAATCAAACCAATAAGCAAAGAACCCAAATGGCTGCTTTTTGCCTCTTAAAAGAGAATGAAAGTATTCTAACTATATTGTTTAGAGCTTACCCTTTTAATGAATTACTCTGAATCTAAAATATCTAATTTATGATTGAAACATCCTACAGGCTGTTGAGGAGCTCCCTGATGTTGCAGAAACACTCCCAAAGCCATGTCTCACCTTTTATTAACATGTAAACTGAAACAGTGTCCTGTAGTTAGGCACTTAGAAGTGCTTTTTTGAACTTCTAGAATGCAGTCTGGGAATGAGGTCCCCAGGTGTCTGTCTCTTGGGTTTTTCTATAAGCTAATAGAGGGGTCCCACAATCTCATTATATCCTGCTATGTGAAGGCCACAAAAACCTGTTATTTCCAGGAATCTCCTTATCTGTTTTAGAGTTGGGCTATGGAAAGGAAAGAATTGGTTTAATTCTTTCTTCCCCCAGTCTTTGGGTTCCCTTAGATATAATAAGGCCTAAATATTTTACCTCAAGGCTGCAAAGATGTGCCTTAGATCTAGAAACATTATAACACCTGTCTGTTAGAAAATTAAGCAGAGCAGATGTCTTGGCTAGAAAGCTCTTCTGAGGGGGAACATAACATATCATCTACACATTGCAAGACTGTGACTTGGGAAAAACTATAGTATTTCTTTCTATCAAATCAGGGTCTAAGGATGTCCTCATCTTTTTCCTTGTAAAGAGCTGACAATTTAAAATATCTGAAGGACTTAGTTCTTATCTTTCTTAGATCTTCAAGAATACATGCCTGAAAATGTCTTCTCTTTTACTCTTCTATCTGATTGGCAGGCCAGTAGGGGTCTTGTATAGGAACTGCTTGTGTTCCAGTAGGAACCATTTATTCCATTGGCTGCCTGTCTTTTGAGCTTCCAAATTAAAATATTTGTCTCTATATGTAGTAGCAGCTTGTAATACTGCTTGTCTCTCATTAGAAATCAATGTTTGATTTAAGAGCAACATTATATCTTTCTAATCTACTCCATAGGTCTGAGGCAGCCCTCTAAAAGACCTCAGTGTACATATCAGGGTCATCTGAAAACTTAAGTCTCATTTGATCTGTCTAAGATTACTAAGAGAAAGACACATGAACACAGGTTGTCCCATATTTGCCATTTACTTCCTTCAAGGGATATTGTCTTTGAGGGACATCAACTACTTAGCTAAGGATGGATATAGCCTCTTGGAGATTAAATATAGCTGGCCTAGAAATTCCAACCTCAGCACCTGGTGGTTAGGGTGATAAGTAGCCTTGGGCTTAGAGTTACTGAATGCCTTAAGGGTGAGGTGTCTTTCATTTTTCTATGGCCCATATTTACATTTGAACACAAGCAAGAATTAGTTCTTAATGTAAAGAAAATCTCAACATAAGATTATTTTGACCATTTTCTCTCTTTTACAGCATAATTCCACTTGTGAGATAGCATCATAGTATGTTCCTCTGTGTACTTGGCTTTAGGAGATAGGCATACCATGCAGGAGTGTGGAGAAATACTAAATTGCTCCTTAATATATTTCAAAGGAATAAGAGGTTCAGATATGGAATTCCTAATCTGAAACAAGAGAAACAAATATGGCATCCCATAAGTCTCTGCTTGATTCCTGTGCCCCCTAGGGCATCCCCAGGGTGTCCTCCAAAGTTTATACCACTCCAGGGTAGGTAGCTACCCTCTGGAGAGACAACCAGAAAATAAAACCAGACTGGACTATGCACCCTTTACCAGCATGCGATCTTATCTTCCTCAGGTACCTCAAATCCTTACTCCAGTAGGTACTCTTAAAGCACAAGTTACAACTGAAGTTAGCCATAACAATTCATGTTTAGAGAAGGAATTATTGCTAGCAAACCAAGAGGTTTAAACCACTGCTATCTAGTTCCTTGAAAGAGAGAGAAGAAAGCAGGTCAACAGTCAAATTAGGGCACTTTTCCTCCAAAAGAGATCACCTCCAGAGATTGTTCAGAGATTCTGCCCTGGGCCCTAGGGCAGAGAAAGCTCTGAGAAATTTCTTATCTATCCAGTCATTCAGGCAACTTTTATTAGCAAAGCAAGGCTACTCCTTTAAGGTCCATTTTAAATTCACTAAGTATTTGAAAATCATAGGTCCTCATTTATCAACTTCCTATGGGCATGCACCAAGGAAGAGAAAGGCTGACCAAAATAGTCCCATATTCTATTTAGCATGCAAAAACACAAATGCAAGTTACTGACTGTTATTTTCCCAAGTGCAAGACAAAACAGTTGTTTGAGTTACCTTAGTCTGACTTTCTGGAGGGAGGAGCGGTCTGACTATTAGGGATTCTGAAATGAACTCCCAACAAGTTGGAAAAAAGTTTAAGGGGAGTTTTTAACTCACTACCAGAGAGGAAAAAGCCCAAATAAAGCTCAAGCTAGTTAAACATCCCCCCAAAATCACCATATAGCATTGTATAAGTCCACAGTCAATGTTCCAAAGTTCATAACCTATCAGAAAAGGCATTTCCTCCCTACACACAAACGATGAAGACCATGCCTAGGGGGAGAAAAGGTTCAGGTAGCTTTTAATCTATCAAAGATTCATTTTTTACATTTGTATAGAGGTCTTAATAGTAGTAGAGAAAGAAGTCCAAACTGGTAGCTCTATTCTTAATGGAGGCTTAAGAAAGGGCTCTGATGCATCATTTCAGATTACTCTGAGACAGAGGATATCTGATGATCACTGACAAAGTTTCCCTTTCACCTCACTGAGAAGTCCAGATAGGGAAAAGATGTGGAGATTTTCTTATTACCTAGGTGGGCTGTTGGGAGCTAGTTGCTTCTGAAGAACCTTTGGGTATCTGCCAGAGAGTAGCCCTGGCCATGACCCCTCAGTTGTCACCTCAGTTTCTGCTAGTTCCACACAATCAGAGATCTGTCCCTGAAAGGAACCCAATTGCCTGTCTGGTCAACATTCCACCCTCCATTGGTGTCAGTGGGAGTGGGGATTCACCAGAGAACAACTGGAGAAACCTGCCCTCTGCTTTGAGAGTGGCAGCTGCTCTAAAGGCAATTGCTAGCTGGCAGAGTAACTACTGTTTGGCATTCTATAAGGGACAAATAGAAGCTTGAACAGTTTTTCTCTGAGACAGTTTCATAGAAAGACCCATTTTTACAACATTTTTAAGCAACTAAGTCCAAATACAATAAAACAATAAAATGTAATTTTATCAAAAGACAATGCATAAGAAAAACAAGAAATTTGCAAACATTTAAAACATACAATTTTTTTTTGGGGGGGGGTTCTCAACATCCTTTTTTTATTTATATATTAATTGGTACATTTTAGGTATATACTACATTTACATTTATCATTGGGTGTTTGTACCTAAACATGATGTATCTTAGTTCTTATTTTTTCCCCATTACCTGTGCGCCCTTCACCCCCACCACCCTTCCCTATTTACATAGACTTTGTTTCCATTTTTTTTCTTTCTCATAATTTTTCCTTTCCTTTCTTCCCTTTCCCCTTCCCCTCCCACCACCAAACACACAATTTAAAATTAAGACACTTTTGAAACAAGAGCCAAAACAAAGATCAGAATTTATATGAAACAAAACCCAGAATCTATGAAACAAATGTCCAGAGCCTGTGAAACAAAAGTTACAATCTATGAAACAAAAAGACCAAAGTTAGAGCCTGTGAAAGAAAACTCTTACCTCTGGCCAGTAATCTCAGTGGAAGACCTCCAAAATGATATAGGGGGAAGAGATATAACTTCCAAACCTACTAGATACCCAAAATGTGAGTTCGTTTTCTGTAAAATTGAAGAATGAATTCTAGGAACAGAGGTTAAGAGTAAGAAAAATGTCTTGGGAGAAAGAAAGCTTCTGCCTAAGGGGGACAGAAGGGAGACTGAAAGGTGGGTTGCCCCAAAACAATCCATTTTAAAATCCCGTTAAAGTCACTGACCTAAATTCACTTCTCTATCATTTTGAAATTCTTTGTTTAGGCTGCATGTGTAATAAAAAGACCAAATGTTAATTGATACCAATATATTTTATAGGATCTATTAGAGGGATCATAAACTAAGAACATCACACAGATTTTTATATCTTTCATTTCAGTTGGGCAACACTTTTAGTCCTACATTATGTTCCTCCATTGATGAAATGTGTTTTATCCTCAAACATTTACAAAGTATTATCAAAGATCTATAATTATTATTCATTAATTCATTATTATCAGGCAAAAATAAATGGGACATTAACTGAAGAGTAGTTATAAAATTCAGTATGTAGATTACATCAAATTATGCTAGTATTTCACTCTAAATAATAAAATCTGATATCAAAGTTTGTTATTTTTATCTTTAAGGTTTTCTTTTTATTTAGCTTGAGATTTTTTTTCTATTCTAGAACAATATTAACTGATAAATATATTCAATGTACTGAGAATTTAAGTATTATTTTAGAAATAACTTCCAACAATTTGCCTACAGATAGTTAAGATCATTGGCAATGACAACTAGGAAAAGGGTTGAATATTGAATCTGAATTGAACATTGGTTCTTCTAATTGCTAGTAACCTTGTAAATGCTTAACATGTCCATAGTTTATGGAATTATCATAAATTTGTGCATAGGTTTTGACTTTATTTCTTGTGCCTTTTTTTTTTAACCTTGTTGGAATGGAGCAGAGATGTTTGTAAATTTTGGAGTTATCCTGTCAAGTTGTATAAAAGAAATTTTAAAAAATAAATAATACTTAGTCTTTTTTATTGTGGATGGTGCTCTAGTACTGGATTAAGTTGAAAATTCAGGCCTAAAATTTCCTTTGACCCCTGTACCTGCCTGGCAAGACCAAGGTCCTGAGTTTGATCCCCGGTACTGGAAAAAAAAATTTCCTTTGACCTCTAAAGGTGTTTGGGTAATGGTAAAACATTTACCTTATGAAACTTGTCTAGAGTTCAGAAAGTAATTCAACACTCTTGTGTCTTTTTTCTAAAGTAACTGATTACCAAAGTATATTTTCATGTCCTCTGGAAAGGTTTAATATAAATAATTGCAAATATAAAAATGGTGGCTAGTTATTTAATGCCTGAATGAAATAAAATATATAATTTTCCCCACTAGCTGTTGAGATAGATGTCAGAGATGTGTATAATCATTGAGAAAAGGGCTTTTTTGTCCTATAATAATACTTAAACTATCACAGCTTTTAACCTAAGACCAAAGTATTAGTCTGCATTCTATAGAAGAGCATTTTCTGAGTATTGTAAGATTTGGTATCTTAATTATGGTAAGATTCCCAAGCTACACTTGAAATGAATGGTTCCAAACATCAATCCATATCTTTACTTTATGATTACTTTTATCATATTTTATCTCAAGCTTCTGTATTAATAGACAATTTGTAAATTCATCTGTTTATCAGGTGGCTTAGTGGAAATAAGCAGAGTTTTTATGAATATTCATTAAAAGCCAAGAAAAATGAATCAAGATGAGGTTGTAAAGTGATCTAGTTTTCTTAATATATGAAGAAGGTATTTTAAGTGTAAGCTTACTTGAAATGTGGTGTTTGGAGGTAGAATATAATCTTCAACATTGTCATGATCCTGTGTACCTACTGGATACATTGTACAATAACACAGTATTAAAAATACCATGTGTTTTGTCATTATTATTATGAAATTTAAATTTAATCAGAGTAAATAGCAAGAAAATATCATAGTGAACTGTTTTTGCCATAAAAATCTTAAAACACCAATTTTGCAAGTTAATTATTTGTATTACAGCAGTCCAAAAACTGTTCTCCCAAATATTTGAAAGAAAAATATTTCTCACAACATGAAATTTAAAATGTACTATTTTGTTGATAATACAATTATTAATAACCTCTTTTACTCCAAAAGTGACACTCCTACAAAAAAATTAAAAAGTGCTGTAAAATACTTCAGCATTTTAAAATATTCTTTAGTCATGTGATGGGTATGATTTGTGTATGAGTGTGCAATGTGTCTGCACATGAAACAATTTTTCTCTAGTTTAAAATATCACAAAAGGCACTCCATAAACTGGAATAAAACAAACAGTTGGTCTGTAATAAACTTGTTCACTTATTCTTATGGCATAGAAGGTACCAAAGAGCAATAGGAAGCATATTAAGTCTCTTAAGGCCTAGGATCCTATGAGCATAAAAATCACCTTTACCAGGACATTTGTCATGCTGGTTGCTTCAGGTAAGCTATAAAGTAACTCTATCTCTTTTTGGAAGAGGCAGCTCAGTCACACTGCAAAGTGCATAAGTATGACAAATCAAGAATTTAGGTTAATTTTGCAATCAGTCCCCCAACTTCGAAAGTGGTACATTTTTTTGTGTTCCATGTATGTAATATTTTGTTTAAAGGTTTTCAAATCATTTTATAAACAATGTTAAAAATGTTTGAGTATTCATTTTTAGAAAGAATATTTTATTCCTTTAGGTACTATGGTTGACTTAAAATAATTATTTCATAGAGTATTTAAGCTTGTGTGACTGGTTTATTTCATTCCACATTATATTTTGCAGTTGAATCCATTTTTCTACAAATGTTTCAAATTTTTTTTTCTTTATAGCTAAGTAATATCTCATTATGTTTAGATATCACATTTTTGTTATCCAATTGTCTGTTGGCAGGTATACAGGCTGCTTCCAGCATTTAGCTACTACTAATTGTGCTGCTATAAATGTTCATGTATTATCTTACTAGAGTCAGATGTAGAAGAGTGCAAGAGATCTGTCCTTGCCCTGAGAGGCCTGAAGAATCCAGTTGAGGGCCTGGATCCCATGGCAATGTCCTTCACGAGTCCAGCAGGATGCCCAGAGGCCACAGCAATGTCTTATGCAAGTCCTTATCAAAGGTCAGCACTGGAAAGGCCCAACAGCCACTGGTGGAAGCCAGAAAGTCTGTTTCCCTAGGGTGAAGGATCTGTGCCACCAGGCTGAGGGATCTGCACTGGAGCCAGAAAGCAATGCTCAAGATAAAGGTGAAGATCAGAGTTCCCCAGAAGAGAACAGCAGGCAGCCTTGGCAATAGCAAGGACATGAGCTCCTTCTCTGACTGCTGAGTTCCTATCAGGAAAATCAGCCACAACAAAGTTTCTCTTGGGAAATCAGGAGCATGCAATCATCCCCTCCTGTTCTCCTTTTATGCCATTGGCAACAATCCTTAGGTGGGTCTTCCCCACTCAAAACCACATGAATCAGTTCAGCTGGGGATTCCCACTCAAGTTGCCCATTAATTAATCCACCACTGTTGGTATGCATGCATTGGTGTAGTATGTCTTAAGATCTTAGGAAAAGATACCTACAAGTAGGATAGCTGGGTCATATCTCGTATTTGGTTTTGTATGTATATCCTTTTATTGGTACATTTTAAGTGTACAATATAATGACATTCACCGTTGGAAATTTGCACCTTTACATACTTTCTTTGTTCTTATTTTTCTCTCTTCCCCTGCCCTCCCTTCAACCACTCCATCTCTCCCTATTTATACCTTGTTTCCATTTTTTTCATTTTCTCATATTAATTCCATTCCCTTCTTTCCTTTCTCCTACCCCTCCCACTTCCCCCTTCCCTTTGCCCCTTTTCTTCCTTTTTCACATTATCTATTATATCTTTTAGTCCTTATTTACACTTTCAGTTTCTCACACTACAGAAACTATTCAGAATTTACATATGTGTCCTGTTTATTTCACTTAAATGTATGGCCTCAGTGTTCATCCATTTAGCAATAGATGTCTCTAATTTCTCATTTATTGATGGCTGAGTAGTACTCCATTTTATAAAAAACCCACATTTTCTTTATCCAGACTCCAGTTGATGGGCACTTGGGCTGATTCCAAGTTTTAGCTATTACAAATTGTGCTGCTATAAACATGGGTGGACATATATCACTGTGGTATGATTCTCTTAATTCTTTTGGGAAGATCCCCAGCAGGGGAATAGCTGGGTCAAATGGGACCTCTAGTCCTAGTTCTTTGAGGTATTTCCATACTGATTTCCACAGTGGTTGTGCCAGCCTGCACTCCCACCAGCAGTGGAGCCAGGTTCTGCTTTCCCCACATTTGAATAGGCAAAATACAAAGAGAAAATAAAAGATGGGTAGGAGACAAGCAAAGGAATCTCTTGCAAATGGGACATGATTCATGAGATAATTAGAATAAAATTATATCAGTTACAGAAGCCTAATAACCTCAAAGAATGTGAACTTATACACCATAAATAGGAGCTAAAATTAATAACATCAACAAGAATGAAAATAGAGAAAAGGGAATTAGAGAAGAGAGGGAGAGGAGAAAGAAGAGGATTTTAAAAAGTAACAAGCTGTGGTATGTACATATGCCCACTCTCCAAAATAACTGTAAACAGCATGTACTGCAAATATGTACTAAGAAAAAAAAGTGATAAACTTAAAAAATTCTAATTATTATTGCAATATTCAAAATTTGTTCAAATTCAGGTGATTGTACCAAAAAGAAAGTACACTTTATAGTATGATTAAGTATAATTTGCATTAAAAATTAGTTTTATCAAAAATAGAATAAAATTCTTCTGTATATATGTGGATAGAAGTTTTAAAAATCTCACTTTTTGTTACTATCAATCAAAAAAATTGTAATTCATGTAGATGCACCTGAGAATTCCAAGTACATTTATATATCATGGATTCTTAATTTTGTAGGAGTGTTATTTATATAGAACTTTCAACAAAAATGTGTATTTAAACATTGCCAAAGTAAATTATTTCATCTTTAATGTTGAAATTAAAATACTTATGAAAATATTCTTAGTAATGAATAATCAATAATGAATAATGTCATAGATGAGATAAACAAAGAATATTTGTGATTAACTTAGTGATTTTCAGTTTAAATCATCTGATCAGATTTATTGAATCTGGCATCTATTCAATGTTTGCAAAGTTCACCTGCTAATGGAGGCAGCATATTAACAGCTAATCTTGCAATTTTAATCATGATCATAAGAAAACTCATGAGGGCAAAAAATTTGAAGAACCATTACTTGATCTAAATAAGAATTTATGCTTTATATAATAATATATTGATAATAATAATAATGAGCTACATTAGCCTCCTGCATCTACAGGTTTAAATAATTATCTATATCACAGTCATTTTTAACTAAGTTTTAAAGTAAGTATTGATGTTTTGCCAGCATATTTGTGGGTTTTAAAAAATTTTTATGCAGTCAGTAATATCAATATAGCCCCTGGGCAGATGATAAATGGCAAGGTTTAGACCAGTTCACATTTATTATCAATTTAATTTAGGAAGCAAATGCCACTACTAATGGTTAAATCACATGCACTAACTTTTGGCTAATGTTTTAAATATACAGTAATTTAAAAACAACATATTAAGTAGCTGTAAATTTCTACCACAAATATACTGTAAAATCCCAGTAGTATGTACATTCAGACTATTTTTTAAAATAAAATAACTTTATTGTCAAACACACACACACACACACACACACATACAAAATTAAAACCATTCAAAGAAAAACAATGCAAGGGAGAAAAAACAACAATAATATTCAAAAACAGTAGAATTCAACCAAAACAAAATTGAAAACCACTTAAACATTTTTCCATATAATTTAAAAAAACATCTCAAGCACCAAAAAGACACCAGAAGATGTGATTTGTTTCAGAAAGATCCCCAAAACCAACATTGAACAAATAGTGGTCTGGAAAAAAAAACCTCCAGTTAGCTAGCATATTCAACATAAACCAAATTTCTGTGTAATTTAAATTTCATCATATGACATGTGATGGAAACAATCTGAGAAATATGTTATTCAACAATTTCATCCATGTGTATCCTTAATTACACTTTCAGTTTCTCACACTAGAAAAACTATTTGGTATTTACACATGTGTGTCCTATTTATTTGACTTAAGAGAATGGCCTCAATATGCACCCATTTAGCTATAAATGTCTCTGGTTTCTGGTTCTATATGGCTGAGTAGTATTCCATTTTATTAAAAAACCACATCTTCTTTATGCAGTCTCCAGTTGATGGGCACTTGGGCTGTTTCCAAGCTTTAGCTCTCACAAAGTGTGCAGCTATAAACATGGGAGCACATATATCACTGTGGTATGATTCTTTTAATTCTTTTGAGAAGATCCCCAGCAGGGAAATAGCTGGGTTGAATGGGACCTCTAAGCCTAGTTCTTTGAGGTATCTGCATACTGATTTCCACAGTGGTTGCACCAGCCTGCACTCCCAACAAAAAAGGAGAAGGGTTAGTTTCTCCTCACATCCCTGCCAGCATTTGTTATGGAATGATTTCTTTATAACAGCCATTCTTTCTGGGGTGAGGTGGAATCTCAGTATTTTCATCTGCATCTCTCAAATAACCAGTGATGTTGAACATTTTTTCATATATTTATTTGCTGCTTTTACTTCTTTGTCTGAGAAGTCTCTGTTCATTTCAGATGCCCATTTTTGAATTGGATCTTTGAATTTGGGAGGATCTGATTTTTTCAGTTCTTTATATATTCTAGATCGTAGTCCCTTGTCTAAGGTACAGTTGCTGAAAATTTTTCCCACATTGTAGTTTGTCTCTTGGCTCTGTTGGTGGTTTCTCTTGCAGTGCAGAAGATTTTTAATAAGATGAGATCCCAGTTGTTGATTCTTTGCGCAAGTTCCTGTGCCACTGAGGTTCTGTTCATAAAGTCTTTTCCTATACCAATATCTTCAAGAGTTCTACCTAACTTATCTTCTGGAAAATTTAGTGTTTCTGTCTTGATATTTAAATCTTTAATCCACTTCAATCTTAGTTTAGTGCATGGTGATAGGTATGGGTTTAGTTTCAATCTTTGGCAGGTTGAATTCCAGTTTTTCCAACACCATTTCTTAAATAAGCTATCTTTCCTCCAATGAGGATGGTTGGCTCCTTTGTCAAAGATGAGGTGGCTCAGCATATCTGTAGTTCTTTCTGCATCTTCTAATCTATTCCACTGATCCTTGGGTCTGTTTCTTTGCCAATACCATGCTGTTTATATCAGTAGCTTTGCAGTATAGTTTCAAGCTGGAGATTGTAATACCCCCAGCCATATCTCTGTTGTCTAAAATTTCTTTTTCTATTCTAGGTCTCTTCTGGTTCCAAATGAATTTTTGGATTATTTTCTCTAGTTCTGTGAAATATAGTGTTGGAATTTCAATTGGCATTGCATTAAACCTATATAATAATTTTGGAAGTATGGCCATTTTCACTGTATTTGTTCTTCCTATCCAGGAACAAGGGATGTCTTTCTATTTTCTTTTATCATGCTCAATCTCCTTTTTCAGAGTGCTATAGTTTTCAGTGTAGAGGTCTTTTGCTTCCTTTGTTAGATTGACTCATAGATATTTCATTTTTTTGAATGCTATTTTAAAAGGAATTGTTTCTCTAATTTCACTCTCAGTGTTGATCTTATATCCAGCTACTCTACTGAAACTGTCCATTAAGTCTAGAAGTCTTTTGGCAGAGTATTTTGGGACTTCTATGTAAAGTATCATATCATCAGCAAATAATGACAGTTTAACTTCTTCCTTTCCTATCTTTATTCTTTTTATTTCTGTCTCTTTTCTAACTGCTGTGGCTAATGTTTTGAGAACAATATTAAACAGGAGTTTTGATAGTGGGCATCCTTATCTTGTTCCAGATTTTAGCATGAAAGTTTTCAGGTTTTTACAATTAGGTAGTGAACATCAGAGCAGAAATCAATGCAATGGCGACTAAGAGAACAAAACAGAAAATTAATGAATCAAAGAGTTGGTTTTTTGAAAGAATAAATAAAATGGATAAACAGCCAACTTTATCAAAAAAAAAGGAAAGAAAAGGCTCAAATCCATGCAATCCAGAATGAAAAAGGTGAAGTCACAACAGATCCAGCAGGAAACCAAATCATCATCGATACCTACTTCGAGAACCTGTACTCTAATAAAATGGAAAAGACAGAAGAAATGGACAGATTCCTAGATACATATGAATTACCGAAGTTAAATGAAGAATATATAGAAATTCTAAACACCCCCATTACAATGAGTGAAACTGAAAATGTATTAAAAATTTACCAACAAAGAAAAGCCAAGGTCCTGATGGCTTCACTACTGAATTCTACAAGACGTTTAAAGTAGAACTATCGCCATTACTCTTTAAACTCATCAAGAAAAATGAAAGGGAAGCAAAGCTTCCAAATTCATTCCTGGAAGCAAGTATCACTTTGATTCCAAAACCAGGGAAAGACACAACCCAAAAGAGAACTACAGGCCAATCTCCCTAATGAATATTGATGCAAAAATCCTCAATAAGATACTGGCAAACAGAATATAGAGGGTCATCAAGAAGATCATACACCCTGACCAAGGCGGATTTATCCCAGGGATGCAAGGATGGTTCAACATTCATAAATCAATAAACGTACTACACTATATTAACCGAGTGAAGGACAAAAACCATATGATCATCTCAATAGATGCAGAAAAGGCATTCAACAAAATCCAACACCCGTTCATAATAAAAACCCTACAGAAAATTGGAATAGAATTATCTCAACTTGATTAAGGCTATCTATGAAAAACCAGACTATTTTCTATATGTTCTATAACAAGACTTCTCCATAACTACTTCATAGGCATATTTCACAAAAACTTAGCATATGCTGTAACATTTTCAGTTCTGATCCTACTGACTTGTTGACAAAGGTTCTATGTATTTCACAAGACACTTGTGTCACACAGGCCTCTTGAAAATTGGTCACAGAGCAGCAGCATGGAATACTTCTTCCTCTGTCTATGTAAATGGAAAGAAACTGTCTCCTGTCTGTTGTGTCAAGGCATAGTTTATTTATTTAAAAACTGTCCTTGAAAGGGAGGTATTACTTAAATTCAGTCTACAAAAGTCAGAAAAACATATCTGATGTATTACTGTTTATATTTGATATTTACAACTTAGTCTTGTATTAAGGTAAGAACATTCTGCATGCATTTCACACAGTACTAGGTGAAATCAAGGCAAATTTATAAGGACTTTGAAAATCTACTGAAAATACTTTGTCCATTTTGATATACTTCATATAATAATTACTTTATTTAAAGCAATAAGTGACTCAGAAAAGAATGCTAATTCTTATGGAATAACAAAACAAAATTAAACTAAGTGTCTTAGTTAATTCTTCCTTACTGAAGCACAATACTCAACACTCACAGTTTAAAGGAGGAACAGTTTATTTTGGCTCAGAGTTTATAGAGGTTCCTTACCATAGCCAGCTGGTTCCAATGCAGGGGCACTGACACAGGGGCATGACAGAGAAGAGTTGCTCAGGACATTGTTGCGGGAAGTAGGGAGAAAGGGGATGGGGGGAGAGAAAAACCCTTCCAGACCACACACCCAGTGATCCACCTCCTAACAGTAAGGCAACTATAAACCTCCATAATCCAACCACCTTCCCAAAGGCCCATCTATGAACTCATGAGACTTTGAAGAACATTTTAGGTCTAAACCATAACACTGAGTATGCTGCAGAGAAAAATGAAATGTTTGATTATACTACTTGTAATGCATTTTCATAGGGTTTCTTGAAAAACCTTTAGCTAAAAATTTACAGAATAGTTTGAAATTTCTGTAACTATAACCATAATTTAACTGAATGCTTCATCTGAGACATTAATATGCTAAGTTTTGAAATCTTTAGGAGGTGAAATCCCTATTTATAAAAGATGTATATTTTCAAAAATTATACATAAAGTTTCCTGTTTGCAAAGCCATTTCCTTCATATATATCACCTGGGAGTCCAGATCCATAAGGCGCTCCCCAGTGTTATTATTGCTCATATGTTAGATGATATTTGATGCATGCTTGATAGATCATAGTATTGTTTTGCATGTGACAAATTTCTAGGAGTTAAAGTAATGCTATTCTCCAGGACTCTTCTTACCATTAGACTTAAAAAATTAAAACATAGTAGCAAGTACTAACTTTCTCTGTCAGATACTGAGTTAACTAAATAATTTATACAATTTCTTCTAATCTTTGCAAAATCCCTCTCAGACAAATTTACTAAAAACCAAAAAGTGTAGAGATCTCTGTTGGCAGTTTAGTGAACATCTTGCTCTTTGCATCAGCACCAGAAAGAGGAATGCTCACAGCAGCTGAGTAAGGGTACTAAAAGCTAGTTCAGAGTACGGAGGCCCACATTGGTCACTTTCAGTTTTTATAGATTTAGTATCTTGTAAATGTCAATATTGAAGGTGAAATAAATGAACAATTGATAGTCTCCCTAGAAATGTATTCATTCTGTCAACAGATATTTTCTTCTAATCAATTTCCCAGAGAGATACTAAAATGTGCATATCTGAGCATAAGTAAATATTTCCATTTTTAGGATCATCAGTCTAAGATATGCCATACCATTGGAGAGAGGGAGATGCTTTACAATATGCAAATCATTCTTGAGCACCCTATTTCTGCAGGTGGAGAGGGCATTATAAACGTATACATATCCTAATCAAAATGTTGCCTTTTTTAGAAGACAAAATTGCCTATATCATTACTCATTTAATGTTTTGTCCCCTTTTCCTTGACAGAAGCACTTCATGGAAACAAGATCTAGTTGAAACAGGAAGGCAATTATCAGAGAAAACATCCATTCTTCATTATTTGAAAGATTTAAAAAATTCCCTCATAAATATATCATTTCTGTGAGTTAGGCTTTGACGATTTCAGTATGTCATTTCTAACCTGTATGTTAAAACTTTTCATGTTGTAAGAATTGTCAGCCTGATTGTAAAATGCACTTTTACTTATTTTTCAGCTGAAAAGTATTCATGCTTAGGATTTATAGAAAGGTTTCCATGATCCACTCCCAGGACTTAAAAAATATACATAGCATTTGATGTAATTGGTTATAAGTTAAAATTAAATACATAATAAATAATTGAATCAGAATTAAAATTTAGTAGTATTACATATCCATACATTTTATTCAACATCCTTTCAGGATGATTCTTGTTCTGTTTTGTTTTGTTTTCTCTTTAGTCTGTGAGTGGCATGTTTGCAATTATGTTTTTAAAGGTAATTTTAGTATAATAATTGCTTAACCAGTTTTCTGTGTGGGAAAAAAAAATTGCAGCTTTCTCACTGCCAGCACTCATTTACATTTTCAAAAACCAGTCCTTTCAGGCTAAAACAAATGTGACTGATTTTCAATGTGAAAATAAAATATAAAAATCATTTTAGGAATTATTTCTAAACAGAATTTATTGCTAATCTTCATGTAATAGAAATGTATATAATAATGAGTATATGATAATTTTTTTCTTTTTTGATACTCTTTAAGGCACACACATAACAACACAAAGCAGAACATCATACACACACACACACACACACACACACACAAATACTCCATGTCTTTCCAGATCTATTTGTCATCCTTCTCTTTGTGTAAGCAAAAACTTGGCAATTGGATTCTGTTTCCCTGACGTTGGTGATATGCTCTTTTGGAAGTGTCTTCCAGACAGACAGGCAGGTGTGGCATCATCCAGCACAGAAGACCTCAAAGATGTTGCTCCCCTGGATGGGATGCTTTTCCTGCATTGTTCCATTGTCCATTGTTCCATTGTTCCATTGTTCTTGCATTGTCTCCATTGTTCTCCCTAAACAAGATGTAGGAGTTCAGCACTGTAATCTTTACAAGATGATAAAAGAATTTCTTATATGAAACCTTGAGCTTTTTACATTCCATTGAATAAGAAGTGAGCAAAGTCCAGTGCTCCTATATCCTCAAAATTCTATGATACATGGTTTCTTAGTTTTCTTTCCATTTCTTTCATCTACTTCAATCACAGTATAATTGTGGTATGTTGACAACATTCTCACGTCCATCTTTTCATATCATTTCAGTGCTGTAAGGTCTCCACAGAATCTGACTAAAATCATCCCTTTTTCAATCTGTTTTTTCCATTAGATTCTGATAATGGAAACCTGACCATGGTTTTTTCAGTCTTACTATCCAAAAAATTATAAGAATTTTCTATTGTTTAAAAATCAGATTTCTCAAACCAATCTTCTGGTAACATCCAGGTGTTCAAGAATGATGTTAATGCTGTATGTATGAATGCTATATTTTTTAGGATTTGATATTTTTAGTAATCAAGAATCACCATATTTTGTAAATGGAAATATCACTGCTTACATCAGAATGGTATAAGAAGAATGATGTGTTTTGTATCCAAAGACCATTCCTATATTTTTAAATAATGCTAAAATAATAATTAAGAAAAGATATTTTCTGGAAAATTTTTGGTGATAAAGTTAAAACTATAATTGGCAAGTTATCTTGTGGTTTCTCCAGCTCCTGAAAGCATCACCAGCTTGGAAAATATACAGTAGGGTTAATGTTTCAGTAAGCAGGTGTCAATTGCAAGAATAATTGCTTACATCCTTTGATAGAACCATCGCTTCTCAGGAAAAGTAGTATTCATTTTGCATTTCAGTAAGTTCATTGCACAGAAACAAAACATCTCAAATGAAATGACAATTAATCATATACATTTTAATTATATACAATTAATCATATAAATCTGTGGAAATGTTGAAAACAACATACTAGACTACTTAATTACAAAAAAATAAGTCCTTTAAATTATATACACAAATTATTAATGTGGCCTCATCTGGGAGCAACATGAGAAGAACTAAATTCTACAAGTAAATTATATTCCAAGAAAAAAAGGTTCTGTTGCTAGGGATAAATGTGGCTCATGAAATTATAATAGCAAGTTCTCAAATGAAAGAGTAAGCAAATCTAATGAGGACTTAAGTTTTATGTTAGTCACAACCTCTTTCTGATCTTAACCTGTCTGGAAAGATTGACCTAAATTATACCTACATTTAAAATATATTTTTTCCTCTACATATGCTTTCATATAATTAGACATTTGTTATTACTTTATTTGGAAAGTCAAATGGATGAATACAAATTAATCGTTTCTACAGATTGACAGGCTAAGATCTTCTCAATTGCTAAACAGTTTACAGCCAGTGATTTCTTTATGTCTCATGCTAGACAAGAATTCTGCCTTTAAGATTACAAGGTAGGTAGCAGTAAAGCCTTTGAAAGCTTTGAGGAATCTTAAAGTAATTGTCTTGGTTCACTTGTCTTGATATGCAAATGCTTTAAAAATTGTCAAATATTTGATTATCCTTGCAATCACTCATTTTATCTTTTACATATCATTGTTACCTACAATTCCCAAAGACAAATGCACATTAAAAAAATCAGTACAAATTAGTTGGCTTCTTTTTAATAGTTTCACAGCATTGGGGTCAAGATGTGTGGTTCCTGAAAATATTAGCACTTGTAAAAAGAATCCAAGTGCTTTGCACTGGC
Source organism: Heterocephalus glaber (assembly GCF_053883595.1). Classification (NCBI taxonomy): domain Eukaryota; kingdom Metazoa; phylum Chordata; class Mammalia; order Rodentia; family Bathyergidae; genus Heterocephalus; species Heterocephalus glaber. The sequence goes on along the minus strand of NW_028258308.1, from coordinate 5,920,918 downwards.
ACAAGAGGAAAGATGGCTTGAGAGTATCTCAGGAATTAGCCAGATACCACTAACCCAAGCTCAAGGGAATTAAAGAATGAACTCCTTTGAAATACTTTGCATTATGAAAAGAGCCCAAGTATGACCCCCTCACCTAGTGATACCTGGAGAAGTTTATCCCCAAGTTCAGTGTATTAATCAGATTTTTCCATCAGTGACAAATAGGCAATATCCACAATTAAAGGAAGAGAGGTTTAATCTAACTCACGAGATTCAGTCCTTGGTTAACTAGGTCCAGGTAGAAACATCATGACAGAAGGGTACAAAAGACAAAGCAAATAGTTCATGGTAGCTGGAAAATAGACACGAAGGTCATACCACCTTAACATACACAGGCACATCCACAGGTGTACTTTACTAATCTCCTGGGCAACTTCTGAGCCAATCAAGGTGACAATCCCCCTTAACCATCACATTCAGCCATTCAGGCATTAGATGCCACAGTAGCTATGATTCAAGGGAGCCTCGTTACTGTTTCAGATGGTGGCAGACCTTCCTGCATTCATATAGTACTGCTGTTTAAGGCATGCAAAATGCAAGACTTGTGGCACAATGGAAGCTTCCACTCAAATTTCAAAGAAAGATCTGGAAGACTAGGTAATGTGTCTCTGAGAGGGCAAAGTATGAAGGTAAAGATTCCATAGTGAGCCCAGACAGTTGGATATGTCAGAAGCTTAGAAAGTTTGCTAAGGAAAGCTTTGGGCAGGAAGCAGAGCCACTAAAGGAGACACCCTTTGGATGCAACCCAAGATCATAGGAGCATCTCCCCAAACCTTTTGGACATCATGTCTCATTCCAACCTTCCCTGATACTAGACATGGAGCTACAGGCTATAATGTTTGCCCTGCTGGTATTTGGTCTAAGTGTGCTCTAATTCCTTTCTATCCCCTCCCCAATATTTCACACTTTTGTACCATTGCATGTTGGAAATATTTAACATTTTAAATTTTTTTACTGGATTTCATATCTAAGAAATTGTCTTGCATTTCAGAGGAAACTTTGGACTTGGAACTTTCAGCAATGTTGGAACTGTTAACAATTTGACAACTTACAGAAATGGACTAAATACATTTTCCACAATAAAATGGCCAAGAACACTTTGGGTGCCAGGGATAGAAATGTTATGGGTTAGATCCAAAAGGTTAGATATAAAGGTCCCACCCAAAGTCTCATGTTCAGAGGCAGAGCTTTTGGAAAACAATTGGAACATTGGAAGCTATGTTCATCAATGGATTGGTCTTTTGATAACTTCATAGCTGAATGAGTTGTTAGGATGTTCAGTCTTGTCAGAACACATAAGTTACTGGGAGTGTGACCCGGATATATTTTTTTCTTGGTTCCTTCTTTCTCTTTTCCTGTTTCTGGACTGTCCATGGGTTGAGCACCTTTCCTCCACTACACAACTCCACCATGCTGTTTCTTCCCTGGAGACAGCCAATCATGGACTGGATACTCAGAATCCATTAGCCAAAATAAATCTCTCCTTTTTCATTTTGCAAGTATTAGGCATTTTGTCCCAGTAATAGGAAAGTGATTAGTACACCTTCATTCACATTTTTCTCAAGAGACATTATTTTATACAGATTAAAATTTATATGGCTTTGTTCTTTTTACAAGGAAAAATAATAAAGGCTACTGCTACCAAGAGAAATTTAGTTTATATTAAAAATTAATTACCCAGTTGCAAAGATAATGTGTGCCAATAGTCAGATTTTATTATTTTTCTCTCTCTTTGTAAGGACAGATTGGATTAAGAAATCTATTTATTTGCTTAATTGTGTAGCTGTACTTTGTTCTTTATGTCAATAAAGTTTCTTTTAAGAGGCCTGATAAAATATTGTAGGAAGCTCAATAAGAAACTAATGCATTATTGAAGAATATTCCAAACTCTTAGTTTGAATTCACTTATAAATATTCAATAAAAGAAAAATTGACTGATTTTGTCTTACTAGTTATTTAGGAGAAAAGGTTATTTTTGGCAATATGTCATTCAATTATATCTTTTATTCTTCTTTACAATTATTTTTCTGATTGATGTTTATTCCTGCTTTTAGTATAAACTATGTTGCACTTTGGAAAAAAGAAAAAGAAAGTATGTTTTCTGAAGGCAAGAAGTATTCTTTGAGGTCTTATGATTCTCTCAAATTTTTTTTTTTGATTCTTTCAATTTTAACTAGGATGAGCACATAAATTATCTTACTGTCCATTCTTCCTTTTACTGTGGCTGATTCCTGGGACTCCAAACAAATATGATAAAAGAATTACATGTTTTAGTTGAGTGGTGTTTTATTAATTTGTGATTGTTTGGTATTTAGTTTGTGGGAATTAATATTTGTAGCTTGAATTAAATGAATTCACTTATTGAACAGAAAATTAGCCATTCATTATTCCACAGAATTGATTTAACTTAATAATTTAAATTAAATATGTAATTACCAATTACATAAGTAGTAAATGTATCGTTTCCAAAGCTGTTATAATTTAAATTTTGAAAATTTATCTATTTTTGAAAATTTTGCAATGCATGCTAAAATTACCACTTCAAACATAATGGGTACCTTTTTTTTGTTGTTTTTTTGTTACTGGGGCTGGAACTCCGGACCTTACCCCCACAAAAGCAGGCAGTGGAACCACTGACCTAAATCACTGGCCCTATAATGGGTACCTTTAAATGGCCAATCATTGATTTTTCTTCAGTATTGAGACAGGGTAAAAGTTAATTTTGGATAGGATTTTACAAGAAAATAACTTGGATGGTATCTTAGTGAATGGACTTAGAAAAAGATAATATTTGTGTAGTGTTTATTTACTTTACAATTTTTAAACTTTTACTTAGGAAAAAATATGTAGTCAAAAGAGCGAATCTGAGATCCAAATAACTACCTTCTGAAGTTAGATATGTCACTTCATTTTCTTAAGTTTTATTTTTCAAAATGAGGAAAACTATTCTTGTTCTGGTATACTTCATATGACTGTGATAAGAAACTAATGATGGAGAAAGTCTATTAAATGATTGTAAAAACTCTCCAATAGCACTAAACAATTTTAGTATATTCTAGAAATCTCTATTTTGTTTTGGCAAGACTCAATATCACTTTTGTTTGTGCCACTTATTTTACCATAAAATTATCTTCTGTTCCATTGTGATGTTACTTACATAACAAATTATCATGTGCTGAACACTTCATTTGACTATATTTTACCTTCACTTTTTCCCATTAATATGCTAGTATTACCCTCATTTTACATAAAAGAAAAATTAAGCCCAGTGAGATTCAGAAAATTCTTTAAGGTGGCAAGCTGACAAAAAATGTAAAATAAAACCTTTCTTTACTTAGGAAGATTTAAGCATTACACAGATTTGTAGATGATTTCTGTTTCAGGACACATTCTCAATGCTATTTTCCCATTTCCATTCTCTCCTTTCATTTCCTCCCTCTTTTCTTTACCTTACTTGTAAACTAAATGACAAATTTGTTTCAATAAAATGGAAAGAAAACTATTGTGGGGATGGGATGTTCTACAATGTTTATCTCACTCCAATAGTTTTTATTTTCCTGATACAATGACTTCATTTCCTGACCAGGATTCAGTTGTCAGACCATTTATAAACTCAGTGATAGGTCTCCCACTACCTCAGCAGCTATTATGTATAGTAGCTGCCCTCTTCCTATGGTGCCTTGCCCCCTCCCCTGTGTGACATCACGCTAAGATGGCTGCTCCCACCAAAGAATAAACCCTTCTTCCCAGCATGCCCCTGTTCCCGCCTAGAAAGTAACCTAATACTCGCTCACCTCCTACCACCTAGTGACATCACCGGCTCCTCCATTCCCTAGTCACTGCCTCACTCAACTCCACCTCAGCCCCTTGAAACCCCACCCCAGTCTCTATAAAAGACTCTCCCTGCCCCAGCCATGTTGCTTTTGTCTCTCCTTTGTTCAGAAACAGCCGGGCAGATCTATTCCCCTAATAAAGGCTTGTTGTGGCCTGTTCTGGTCTTGGTCTTCGGCCCTTTTACCTGACACTCAGCTTCCACCATTTTTACTGAAAATTTATGTGTATGAAATGTGAACAATATTTCACTGTATATATGTTAGGTTTCCTCAGACTGACCAACGTAAGTTTCTGGATTTGGTAAATAAATACAGGTGCAATCCAGCATTGTTTCTTATGACATTTTTTTGCAAGAGGAGAAAGTCATGACGACAAAATTTGGTGGAAAAAAAAATCTTAATTTTGTAGCCCAAAGATCTGAATACTTATGCTGTCATTAAATGGCAGTACTGCCTGCCTAGAAAATATTGATTTATTTACTGAATTTCATCTGAATTTTCTTCCCTTTTCAGCATCCACTTTAATCTTCCCCCTTCCTTTCTCTTTTGCAGCTCCCTTCCTTCTTCTCTTCTTCCCACCTTCTTTCTCACTCTTTCATTTCTGATAAAACAATAAAATTCTTATTCCTGACAAGACTGAGCTGTTATTTCCAATGTATTCCTATGAATATTCATGAGCATTTTTTTTGTTTTTTTGCTAAAAGCAGTTTAGCAGAATGACTTTCTCACCTTATACAAAGGTACATAGATGTTTCAAGGCATCCAGTGCACTTTTTATATAGCCCAATTAGATTTCTACATCCCTTCGTTTTCTGTTATACTAATATTTCTCACTCACCATGAACATTTCTTCCAACACTGAGTAGAATCTGTCATTTCTCTCCAATGACCCTAACACCTTAATGTGTCGCATATTATTTACACATCAACATCATGCCACTAATAAATGTTATTAAAGTTAATGTATTATTGCTATGTTCTTCAGTAGGTTAAAGTTATAATTTCTAAAATGACATATGTGTGGGTATTTTCAGTTCAGTGCAATATATTATGGTTTAAAATTGGATAAGGCATCTAATAAAAAGGAGATACAAATAAAAATTTGCAAGGCCTCTGTGTTTCTCCTTGTCTTAGGAGTCAGGTACTGATTACATTTTGTTGTGGTGTATCTTTTCAAGTATATTTACAGAAAAAACATGCTCATGAGACAACAATATTATCTCCCACTGGACTAATGGACTGCAAAGTCACCGCCCATAATAAAAGATGTACATTCCCTAAACTCAGTTCTTTTTTGTAGGTCAACCTATTTTGACAGCAGATATCATCTGTGTATTTTCACATCACCTTGTGGGAATTGGGTCTTGAGAGACAGTCACAAATACTGGTATTGTCAATATGCTCTTGCTGTAAGGGAGTAACTCCTTTATCTGTGACTCAGAAATCCCTTGCCTTCTACCAGCAGCATCAGTAAAAATCTGGCAGGATTGCATGTTTCCTTGGAAATAAGGTAAAATATCAGACATTTTTTGTCCTCACTTAGATGACTTGTGAAGTTTCTTATGGTTTTAGTTATTTTTTGACAGTTAGCCAATATTACAATATTTGAATTACAGTCAACCTTCCATTTTCATAATTTCAAATCAGTAAATTCAATCAACCACAGATCAAAAATATTTTTAAAATATATTGCATCTGTACTGAATGTGAGTAAATGTTTTTTGGTCAATCTTTGAACAGAACAGCTTAACAAACGCATAAATAGCATTTGCATGATATTAAGTATTATAAGAAATCTACATATGATTTCATGAATATGAGAGGAAACAATAGATCATATGATACATCATTCATAAGACTGACTTGATTATATGCACATTCTGATATCTGTGGGAGATCCTGGTATGTATCCCCTAAGGATACCGAAGGAAACTTGAACAGGGTTTTCATGACATGTCTAAAAATCTGGTATTATTATTCCTCTACTTGTTCCTCTTTCAGGATTTTTTGGCTAGTTTTTCAGTGTATATAAAATAAATTATCATGTATCAGGAGAAAGTATTATTGACATTTTATTGGATTATTGAATGAAGTGTTAGTTAGTTGATGATAATTAGCTAAATGAAGCTGAATTTTTCTATCCAAGTATCAATTGATTATCTTCTTTCTCTTCTAAAACTATCCTGGCAAATCCTCTCCTTGTGAAAATATCAAAATGTTATGGAAATAGTAGGAATTCTTATCTTTTAGCTTTTCATTAGTGATAACATCCTCAGTTTTTCCCTATGAACAAAGATGTTGCCCTTTGAGGCAAATATATATAATATTGGAACCCTCTCTAGAAAGCAGCTCTTTATTCCTAATGTGTGTTTCTATAAGAATACATATTGAATTTTTAAAATGATATATTGTTTCTACATCAGTAAGTCAATGTTTCTTTTCTTATTTTTCAATTTATTAGTATATGTGTGTAGTACATAATGGTTATATTTCTTGAATGGAGTTTGTACATGTACACAACACATATTAATTATTTTTTTCATCGCCTTTCTCTTCCTGCCCTTGATCTCCTTCCTTCCCTTTTTATTTTTATTTTGTGCACATTTGCAGTGCATAATGTTTGCATTCACTGTCTGGAGTTGGAACATGTACATAACACATCCTAATTCCTTTTGATCTTCCCTTATCCATTATGTTTTGTACTTCATCTTCTGTGAAGGGTCTATTCATTTTGCTATTCATTTCACTTGCCTATTTTTGATTGGATCCTTTAATTTGGGGGACCTAATTTTTTATTTTTTCCTAAATTTGTATGTATATAATGGATTAATGCATTACTCTATATTAAATAATTTTAAAAGATTGAGATTTTTCTCAACTCTTAAGGTATTTTGGAATTTTTTCGAAATTTATTGACATCATATTTAAGGACATTTTATTTTCATAGTTTTATTTTCTTTAAATGGAGGTACTCAGGGTAGGTTTTTTTTTATTAGAGTTCTTACAATGTCAGATTTCAATATCCTTTATATTTTAAAGTCGGTGTGCCTAGATGTCCTATTCATGGTACTTTTTTTTTCTTTTCTTGAACATTTTCCAAATATGGATCCCCTGTTTTGTTTTACTAAAATTTTTCTGAAAAACAGGCTGTCAATCTGATTTTGTTTTTGTGCTGTTTCCTTGATAATTAATCATTGTGTTAGTTTGCCCATAGGTTCAGAGGAGTTTTAAAAATTATTAAAGTGATAAAGTGTAATAATATTCCTAGAGTAAGTTTTGGGTTTGACTCTTTGGGAAAAATTTTCCACTATAGGCTGTATTCTTCCAGGTATTCTTTTATTTTAAGAGTTTTGTATATAGTGAGTGTTGCCATCTTCTCACCTTCATACTCTGAAAAGAATGCAGTTAGAAGTCTTGCTTATTCGGCAAATAATTTACCAAAAGAATGTGTTATGTGCATATCTATTTGGAGGTGTAAATGGACTTTGGGAATATCTAATGTAGCAGTGTTTCAGGGCACAGCAGAGTGATAAAATTGAATCAGGTCAAAGTTGTACACTGCAAAGGCAGTAGCTCACAACAGAGTGTATTTGCAATGAGTCTCACACTAACAGGCACTTTAAAACATCCATCTGGAAGCATAGAGATACAAAGGAGAATAAAAAATAATTTTTTTGTTCACATTTCACCTAATATACTAGAAGTAAGCATGGTATAGACCTTTAGGCAAATTCTTATTTGCAGCAACTTTTAGGAAAGAGGACTGAGAAAGCTTTACTGAGAGAAAATTTTTCCTCATATAGAGGTAAAACATTTCCTGAAAGATGGATGGGGCAATTAGAACACAAACTGCACACTTTCTACAGTTTTTAAGGTGGATCTGCCTATGTTTTTGCTGATTTATATATAAGTTCTCAGCAAGTGGCCAGTGGAGTCCCTCAAGTCTTTTACTTTTTCAAAAGATTTGTATACTGTTTGAAGGAGTCTATTCTTAGGTTAAACTGGACCCCTTTACATTACACCAAGATGTTGAGTCATTAAATTAATTTTGAACAGTTTAATGATAATTCAAAATCAATCACCCTATTAATGCTCTCTTATCCCAAAATATATTCTTTGTACTTTTAGACCATAATCCATATCCACATTTTGCCAACAGAGAAAGTGGAACAAACTTATCTATCCTTATCTCTTCCTTTTCTTTCTTTTTTCTTTTTTTGGTACAGGTGATCAAACTCAGGTCCTTGCGCTTGCAAGGCAGGCAGTGAAAGCACTGAGCTAAATCCCTGGCCTTCTTCCTTTTCCATTGAAGTCAGTATCCTATGAAATGTTTCTTACTTATGAATAATGCTCATGTTTTCAGAATTAATTGGTAAGGAAGTCCAGGGAGATCTTCATTTACATTCTATTAACTAACTCTATACTTATCTTTCCTTGTCCCAAATGGAATTTTCCACACTTTGAATATTTGTGGAGTAACCATACAGAAAAACAAAGAAAAAACTGTATGACATCAGAAAAATAGACTGATAATTGCTACTTGTCTTAATGAAAGAATCTAGAATCAGTCATTTTAAAATTTAAACCAAGCATAAGTTTTTGTGATCAAATTATGCCTTCCCAATATATATCAATTATCCTAATCGCCGAAATCTGTGAATATATTATTAACAAAGAGGGATTAAGGTAGAATATGGAACTATTGTTAGTTAGCTGACATTAAAATAGAGAGAGAATCCTTCACTATCTAAATAAGCACAATGTACCAATCTGATTCTGAATGTGGAAGAATTGGACAATGACAGAATCATAGTGAATGTGACTGTGAAAGAAAACCACAAAGAGATGCAGAATTGCTGGCTTTGTTGGTGGAAGAGATCCTGAGTTAAGGAATGTGGCAGCCTCAAGGAAGGTGAGGAAACATCTCTTTGCTTAGAGCCTCCAGAAAGAAACACATCCTGTTAACACCTAGATTTACTACCAGTTTATACCAGTGAAGGATTTTAAACCCCAGAACTATAAGATCATATATTTATGATAATTTAAGCCACTCTTTATGATAATATGTTTCATCAACAACAAAGAATGTAAACAATTATGAATACTGAATAAAATAATTTATTTTAATAAAAGGCTTTATCTACTAGTTTTAAATTATTTCAGTTCATCCAGAGAAGTTTTCTTCATGGTAATTCATATGTTAATAAGTTATCCTTAAGTGTCTTTAATCTTTAACCCCAATCACAATATGCTGATAGTATGAAAATGATAAAATTATTACAAGTTTCTATTTGTTTATTTTAGGTAAGTCAAATTTTATTTTAAACATCTCTTTGAATTCTGCACATATATCAGGGTTTTTTCTTACATATATCAGTTTTGACAACATAAAAGTTTTATCTTTACCAAAATTGCAAAACAGAGAAAATATAGCATCCAACAGTACATCTAAGAAAATATAAAATTAACTTTCAAACCCAAAGTTAAAACTTTATTTAGGTCAGTCACTAACCGTTAGGTAACACAATTTATGTCAGAAATTTCAATGATAGCACTTATTCTGTATTTTCAAATCTTGCTAAAAGCGCTGAGGTGAAAATAACTTGCAAGTGCAAGTGCTATTTCTCACCTATTAGAACAAAACTAAAGGAGGGAAAAAGGTATATTTTCCATTCTCTAGTCTTCTCAAACAATGAAGCTTTTAATTAGTGATATGATAATGTCAGATGAGGGGAACACTTCATTAAAATTATGTTAAATGATAATAACTTGAATATCTTTTCACAATACTCTAAAAATACATTAAAAAGATAAAAGGATTACAATAGTATATTAGCAACTCAAAGTTTTGTGATATACTCCATCAACTAATTTAAAATTTGCAATCTATGCTGAAGGATGAGGTCATATTTATGATATACACGTTAATTACATAGGATTAAAAATACAGAGTCACTTGATTCTTTATGTGCTTGTGTATTTATTTATTTATGCATTTATTTTATAGTGGTTGGTGCTGGAGCTTGGACCCACAGCCACAAACCCGTCAAACATTCATTTTTCCACTAAGGTACACCCTCGGGCCTAGGTCTTCTTTTATAGACTTTCTTCTCTACATTAAGAGTGACTAGGATTTGTTGTAAAATAATTTCACTCTTTATTTTTATAATATATATAGATCAGAGTAGTGAGGATCATATAATATGACTGTAACATGTAGGAGGGTATCAGGTATTTGGTAAGCACATATTGATTATTATATTTCCTTTATTATATTTTAGTAATATCATCAGTTGTTCCTGATATATCAAGTACATACCTATGTATATATGTAGAACAATTAAAAAGCATGTGATTAGTTATATAAATAGGAAATGGCTAATCTGATATATTACTAATATGTTGTATGGTGTTGCTTTGATATTTTTAGTGAACTAAAGTACATTTTAAAGTTTTGGGGGTCTACATTTATCCATCAATCTGATTTTCTACCATGTGGAATTTCTGGTAAAACTACAGCATTATATGAATGTACTTTTTCCCACTACTTTTAGCACTTATATTTCTTGACGGTTGTGATTCATTTTAGTTTCTCATGGTATATATTTCTAAAATATAAGACCTCTATTTAAGTTACCAGTCCTTTAGTTTGTTTGTCTTATCAGTCCAAATGCCTCACATGTGAACCATATGCCTCTTATTTTTAGGGTTAGTTAACCTATCTTCAAATATGACTGTTAGTACAAATATAGTTTTAGTTCATATCATTTATCATCTCTCAACTGAGGTACATTATTTTGGTCCCATTTTAGTACTTAATACTGAATGTCAATCCATGGAAACTAGAAAGTGACCTTATTGAAACCCAAATATTAGTAACTACAATTCCCTAATAAGTAAATGAGAATATTAAAAGTCATCTGTATAAAGGACACTACCTTCTCTATAATTATGTGAAAACTTTTGAAACCACTGAAAGCACAATAAAAACAAATTGAATTCTCACATATTATTAATTGAAGAAAAACAGCTTTTACCACTTTTTTCCTTATATTTCAATTGAGAGGTAAAATTTACCATATTAAAATGCTTAAACTTGTAGAAAATGGATTGTTCATTTAATTAAGTGATTAAAATAGAAAATAATATTAGCAGCTTACTGTATTTACATTTTCTTAGGTATCAGAATGAAATCTTTTAAGCTTTCTTCTTGGAGTTGTCTATGCCTGGTGGCAGGTATGATGTTAGTGACTTTGACCATAGTATGTGTGTCACTGGTCCCATCAAAATCCTGTTGAAGCCAGGGACACAGATGCAATTGGGAGAATCACAAGTTCAAAGCCAGAGAAACTTACAGAGGCCATGCAATAAAATAATTACAGGAACTGAGGATATTGTTCAGTGCTACAGGGATTGGTTAGCCTGTGTGAGACCCTGAGTTCAGTCCCCAGTCTTATCAAGAGAAAGCAGAAAGAAAGAAAAAAAGAAAAGCGAGAGAGAGAGAGAGAGAGAGAGAGAGAGAGAGAGAGAGAGAGAGAGAGAGAGAGAAGGAAAGAAGGAAAGAAAGGAAAGAAAAAGAAAGAAAGAAAGAAAGAAAGAAAGAAAGAAAGAAAGAAAGAAAGAAAGAAAGAAAGAAAGAAAGAAAAAGAAAGAAAGGAGAGAGACAGAGAGAGACAGAGAGGGAGGGAGGGAGGCAGGGAGGGGAGGTGCAGGAAGTCCTGTTAAGCCTCAGGAGACATTTGAAGACTGTAATGAAATCATCATCAACTGAAGTGACCTTGAACAGTGTACCTGAATCCCCTTATAGTGCCCTCTGAATTAATTTCCTGTCACTAAAAGATTTAAAGGATAATGATGATTGGGAATATCTCCAGTCTATTTTAGTCTTTTATAGACACAGACATCAATTTATTTCCTAAGATCCATGTCTGCCATGCTCTGGAGTTTTTTCACATAGTCTTAATTTCATAGAAATGTAGAAATTCAAGCCCTGCCTCAGAGTGAATCTGTAGCTGTATGCTTAAAGCCTACTCTTGCTTGATTTATAAAACCAGTAACATTTGAAATGCCTGACTGTGGAGTATTAACCAATACCTTGTCTAAAAGGCCATCTAGTCAATCTTGTAGGCCTTGTGGGTCACACCATCTGTCACAACCTCAGCCGCTTAACCCTGCTTTTGTAGTGAAAGCAGAGGAAAACAGTTTGTCAATAAACAAATTTTATTCATGAACACTGAAACTTGAATTTCAAACAAATTTAATGTGTTAAATAATATTGTCCTTTTGACTTTTAAGCACTTAGATAAAAAACATTCTTAACATTTGTTTTTGTAAACAAACAGCAGGTTAGAGTTTGCCTGAAAGCCCTAATTTGCCAAACACTGCTCTGGAAGCTATAGTAGCTGTCATATTTATCATCTTTAAGATTGCAGACCTACCTCACTTTATTTTTCTTCCTAAAGGAATCTTTCCATGACAATCACTTCCTATGCAGCTTGCCCATGATCAGAGGGCAAATTGACTACCAAAGTAGATTGAATTGATTTTCATAGTTTTCTTTGAATGAAACAGTCACTCTTAATATTTCATATTCTTGGAATTTTGAAGATTCTGAGTCAGTGGAAAACAGAAGGATCACCTTGGGAGATTAAGAAAAATTAAATTTCAAGATCTATAAGTGTGATGACTTAACACTGAAATGTGAGACTCTCACTAGCCCATTTTGTCCTTCCAAGACCCTGAATCAGCCAGGTGACCTCCACCAGGGCCTTATTTTCTAAATGAAATGTCGGCTATGATTGAATATGCCAAGAATGCTATCTGCTGCCCTCAACAGTTACCATTATCTATAATATCAATAATAATATTTTGAAATGCATTATTATTATTGTACCTGCCCAAAGTATCTCCAAAACATTAAATTTATTTCTTCCTCTCTATTTTTTTCCCAATACTGGGCATCAAACCCAGGGCTTCACACATTGCCCTACCATTGAGCTATATCCCCAGGCATCTATTAAATGCTGGATTTAATATTGGGAAATAATGGATTTTGGCTTTCTAAATTAACATCAAATGTAATTTGGAAATGTATTTGTGCTGGTTTTATATTATCCAAACAGTGTAAGTGTGTTTGAAACAAGGAAATCAATACAATCAGGGCAAGCATTAAGCAGATATGCAATTGTAAGACCAGTATAAAAAAGTCAAACAGATAAAACACTTAATATATACTTTTGAAATAATTTATTGATAGAAAGCAGTGAAAAGATGAAGAATCATATTATATGAATTTAAGATTCATAGAAGCCCAGTTTCTCTAAAAAGACAATTTGAATAAATGGCTATACTTTCAGATACTAGAATAATAGACATATAATAAATTTACTCATTTATTATACAAGTCTTTTTTTTTTTTTTTTGGTACTGGGGATCGAACTCCAGTCCTTACACTAGCAAAGCAGGCAGCAGAACTACTGAGCTAAATTCCTGGCCCTAGAAGTCATTTTTTAATACTCAGTAAAACTAAGCACTTAAACCAAACAGTAGAAACTATCTTTCTCTTCTTTTAAATCTTTATGTTTTACCATAGAATTCAGATTAGAAAAAGGCTAGAAAGATACTCTAATATCTGGATGTTCTCTAAATAGGAGGTCATGTAAGAAGAGCAAAAGACCAAAATGGAGTATAATTTTTCTTGAATATATTTCATGTCATTAGTTGTTGAAAATTTATTACTGTCATGAATTATCTGTATATGTAGAAAACATTTTTTAAAAACAAAGAAATATTCTCATACATTAATACAATATTACTACTTCTTCCTCTGTAACCCTAAACTAAATGGCTAAATACTTGTATACTCCACATGCTTGATATTCCCTTGATCAAAAACTCTGATTTATTAAGCGTAAAGCTAGTATTATAAGAAAACTTGTAGATATTATTGACAAGTCTGACTCAGTCACTGGAAAACTAAATGATGCTCACAAAGTCCTATATCCCAGTTTTATTTCACTACTTACCTGGATGCTTTCTTATCTGAGTGAATATTTATCTCATGGACCTATTCCATGTCTAAAAATATAATTTATTTTATATGTTATTTACACATTCTGGTGTATATGGGATTTTTTTCAGTTCTATGAAGTATTATGGTTATTATCTTAAAACTACACAGCCAGCAAAGCTTAGGAAGCTATGATCATGACTTTAAACTTATGGTAAAAATGACAGAATAAATTATAGCCAAGGGGATGATTTTAAAAATGACAGTTGTTTCATTGTCACATTTTGGAAATTTTACATACTCTGTTACTAACCACAACCTCCCTGCCCCAGCTTCACAATAAAGTGTTTATCATCTTTGTAAGAAAAATATTCCAGGCTAAGTTGAATCCCATTTCAAACTAATTATATGTTTTACTAATTATTTTCATACACATAACCTTCTCCTATAGCTATATCTATAGGGCTTTTTTCCTTCCTTCCTTCCTTCCTTCCTTCCTTCCTTCCTTCCTTCCTTCCTCCCTTCCTTCCTCCCTCTCCTCTCTCTCTCTTTCTTTCTTTTTTCGCAGTACTGGGGATCAAACTCAGGACTTTATACCTGAAAGGCAGGCGCCAGGCCACTGAGCTAATTCCCTGGCCCGCTAAACCTATAGTTTTGAAAATGTTAAACTCTGATTTCTCATCTAATGCTCTTCATTAAGAATAAACACAGCCAGGCATGATGGCTCACACCTGTAATCCCAGCGCTTAGAAAGCAGAGGTAGGAGGATCACCATGAATTTGAGGCCAGCCTGGGCTATAGTGAGTTCAAGGTCAGCCTGAACTACATAGCAAGACACTGTCTCAAAACAAAACAAAACAAACAACAACAACGAAAACACAACACCTCCTGGGAAAACTTTTGTGGATTCTAATTAACTTGTAACAAAGTAAAGAATCTTTTGCTTTTTCTCTGTGCTTCCTATCTCATATTCAGCATATTAATTTTTCTGAAATTTGCAATAGGATTTTGATTATTTGTTTACATTTTTCAAAGGGAAGTCTAGAGTGCATAATAATGGAAATTGATTTTGTTTTTCAATAGGAATTGGGATTCCTATGGACTTTTTGTAAATACAGATTTTCATCAGGATATGAAGTGATAGTTGGTATGAAGAAGAAGTTATGGAAATGAGCAAATGTTGCATTGTCCTCAAGACTCAGGGCTTCTTTGTCAAACTGAGGGCCATATGTAGCTGTTGCACAATCTTCTTTTTCATGTTCCGGCTCCAACTGTGAAAGTCTTCTATGACATAATATCCATTTCAGAGATCTTTATTTATGGCTTTAATCTTCAAGGAAAATCCTGGGGCTCATCAGTTGAAGCTCCCTGGTCCACGAATGGGTGATAGTGGAACAGCAGCAGAAAGTGGGGGACAATTTAGACACAATGTCCCTCCTCCCTCAGCTCTCCCAAAGCTAGCAGCTGAATTGTGCAGAGGGCTGGCTTAGGAAATTTGGAGCTCCAGCCAGGATATTTTAATTTTTAAATAGTAAAAGATGTTAAATAACTTAGACACAAGGGAAAAATGCTATTCTGACTCCTGCAGATTTTTTTTTTGTAGTTTATGGGAGACATTTCAATGAATTGAACCTGTGTCACTATGAAGTGTCATTATGGAATCTAACCTGTGTCTGTTATGGAGAAAGATTAGATTTAGGATTAAAATGAAGCAAATACATTATAGAACATGAAATAGAGATTAACAGTACTTAAATGTCAAATGAGTGAGACATATGTAGTGCAATTTTCAAACAAATATGTTGGTGCACTGATGGATTTATTATTAATTTGTATGTATAAATTAGAATGAAAGAAGGAAATTCTTAATTTTTAAAAGTAGTTTAATGACAAAATATAGAAATTAATCACCTCATTTTAAAGAAATTTATATTTGTTTCATTTAAAGCTTCTATGTCCGCATTAGGAGTAGAGTCAGCCCAATTTAAGTACTGTCATATTTTGTTTGAAGTCGCTATATAAAGAGATTACAGGTTTGAGTACAGTAAAGATAAGGATTAATTTCCTTTCCCTTAATATTTAAACTTTTTGGTTTGAATTATATTAAATCATTGATTCCAATATTTTCTTATGTGTTCAATGCATATGTACTATCTTAAGAGTGAATAAGGGGACTAATTCACCAATTGTAAATCTTTATAACATATTTTATAGGTAATCAAGCTTTTATTATGAAAAATATAATCTTTATTTAAGTGATTTATAGCAATAATCAAAGGAGTTATTAATGTATTATTAGAACAATTTTACTAAGATTTCATCAGGACCTTAGATTTCTACAGAAAATTGTTTCCTAATCTTGGCTGCAAGATCATATACTAATCCAAAAAGTATAAAAATATGATAACATGCTAATACAAAATTTTTTGAGAAGGAAAAAACTGAAAAGAAGGGTAAGAATTCACTTTGCAGAATCGAAGACAGCCTGATAAAACCTTGAAAGCTTTCTGACAAGCTAGGGAATTGAAGCCCAAAATAGCACCCATTTCTAGATGACACATGGATTTTTATTTAGCCAATATTTTCGGTAGCTACATGCTTAGTAAAGAGATGTTAAGTAGTAAAGTGGCAATTTGAAAAATAAAAACCTTAAAACTAAAAACTAAGTCCTCATAGGTCCCATTCCATATGGTCAGATATGAGAATGGGATAATATGTTTATAATATTACCTTGAAATTATAGTATTTTATATTTTTAGAATGTACCTATCTAAACTATACAATACCCCTGTGCAAGAGCTAAGTATTATTATTGACTCTTTGCTAAGGAAAACGATGTTCCACAGATGTTAAGTGACTTTCCAGAAGCTACAGTGCATTGCAGCTGCTAGGCAGAGATTGAGCCATAAAAGTCTTTGATTCACAGGAATGTGCTCAATATCTACTGGCAGTTGAATCAAGGGAGTAGATGTGCAACTGTAATATTCTTTGTGTGCTTATACTTAAGGGCAGATTTTTGTAAAGAATATTTTTATTGGATAAGTAAAGGGCTAGAGGAAGTAGAGAACTGTCTTACAATATATAACATGCTCCAGGGAATCTTGGGTAGCACATCACAGTTGATAGAAAATATCGTAAATAACTGCTTTGAAGTTATCTATTGCTATATAAAAACTGTGCAAAATTTACTGGATTAAAATAATTGATTTATCACCCTTTATAGCTTCTGTGTGTTAGGAATTTAGGATGAACTAGCCTGGGCAGTTATGGGTGGGCTTCTCATCATCAATTGTGTTCACATGATGGTGAGAATTGGGGCCAATGAGGGCCATGCAGACATTTTTCTCTTTATGTGTTCAGAGTCATCCCTTAGAGTTTTTTCACATGGACTATTTAACATGGTAGCCTCAGGGTAGGCAGAAGGTTTACATATTGAGTTGGAGTTCCAAAGAGAATGTTTCAGGATATGAGACATACATTCACATTGTCATTTATAAATTATCCCCAGAAATCAGGTAAATGTCACTTCTTGTGCATTCTATTGATTATCAAGGACTCAAGCCCCTGCCATTCTATTGGAGGTATGGGTATAAGGATTAATGAGAGTAATGTCAAGTTCCCATTGTAGAGTAGTTTGTACAGTGGGAAATACAATGGAGCCATAGCCACATAATAAAATTCACTACAACATCTCACAAAAAATAAGCGTCTCTTATGAATCATTATGTATGAAACAGTAAGCTCTGTTTTTTTTCTATTGAACAGGAGTGACTCCATCTTAGACTCTAAGATCATCTAAGACTCTTAGCTCATGCTATATAACCCTTCATGAACACACTAAGTTTCAAATTCCCTCTGAGTTCCAATCCTGGGAACACAGCTACAAACCAAAGATAGCTTATCACAGTCCAAGGATTTTCTGTTCTCTATTTTCCCACTGCCCCCTCTTCCTTCCCCTCAGCCACCCCTCAGATTCCCCTTGTGCCATCTGAGTTACTCAAATGTGATAGATTGTGAACTTCCAAACCAGCCAATGGGAAAGAAGTCACTTGTGTCTCCTGCCTCAGGGATGAAAAGGGCAACTCTGCTTTGTCCTGAGCACCTGCTACCTCAAGGTTGTGCCTTTATGCAAAAATAAAAATCCTTTACTGGAGATTTCTTGGTGTCTGAGTGCTTCATTATCTACACTGACAAAGTGAGTCTGGGGACACATTTCCAACAATTTTATTTGGTGCCTAATGTGGGGTGCCCAGCCCCTCAGGGCCTCAGATCTCTCTCAGAGAAGACACATCCCACAGCTTCCTTGTGTGTGGGCTCGGAGCAAGGGTCCACGTCCCTGGGATGATAAAGATTTCTTGGGCCGGGGATTTAGCTCAGTGGTTTCTCCGCCTGCTGTGCAAGCCCAAGGACCCGAGTTCGATCCCCAGTACCAAAAACAAAAACAAAAACAAACAAACAAAAAAAGATTTCTTGACAGTGCACAGTGGGGTTATTCCTAACAATTAACAGTTACAAAAATGATTGAGGAAGCAGCTTCAGGAGTACAATAGATATATCTGTTCCACTGATAATGGCAGATATGTAATTGGAGAATCTTCCCTTGAAGAAAATGCATGACAGTAGAAAACTTCTAGAATTATGCTGAGATGATTCCTTTTTGAAGAAAACAACTTGAAGGAAATTATAACATAGTATAGGAGTGGCCACAGGAGTTGAATTCTGTAGGAAATAGAGGAAGAGTTAAAACTTGGTACTGATAATGTTCATTATGGATTGAAAGTTATGTTTGATATGCAGAAAAGGGAAAAGAGACCATCATGAGCATGCAGCTTATCACA
Organism: Heterocephalus glaber; assembly: GCF_053883595.1. Taxonomy (NCBI): domain Eukaryota; kingdom Metazoa; phylum Chordata; class Mammalia; order Rodentia; family Bathyergidae; genus Heterocephalus; species Heterocephalus glaber. The sequence continues at coordinate 5,902,199 of NW_028258308.1, read as the reverse complement.
GAAGTTGTAGACATTTAATTTAGAGAATATTATATTGAATATAATATTCTGAATGTATTCTGCTATATGCTAAATTGTTCTTAGTCTCAGTAACCTTCTCTTAAATGAGAAAATTCAACTCATTAATACTCATTCCTAAAAATTATCAGTTATTAAAAGACTATGTAAATTCTTATAAATCTAGTAATTTATAACCACAAAGGAACTATTCATTATTATTTTTGTATCATCGTCCTAATCATCACACTCGCTCCTCAGAGACTACATTGTCCCCTCATTTGCTTATAAAGGAAATATTGGAACTATTTAACCTACTGTATCTAAACATATAAGTTTTCCAATTATATACAACTCCCATCTCTTGCCTGTTGATGTCTATTAGAATTGTTTGCTTTTCTCTTTTGCAACCTTGTAATCTTTATAAAAATAATGGGAGTATCTTCATTACCCTTCATTTTAATCCTAATATATATGCTTTTCAACTAATATATGAAAAACATATTTTTATTCAAAACACATTAATAAGTATATTTTAAAATAATATTAGGTATTATAGAGAACAGAACTTTCACAGTAATAATATATATATATATATGAGAATCTGAGTTCAGGTTGTACTTAAATTGCAAAGGCTAACTCTCTTTCCAGAAATGATCTATGATAAATGGGATTTATGAAGCATTTCACTTGATGCTGGTAAAATATGAATGTCCAATGTCTTAGTTACCTGTGGTTTACTGAGTATTTTATATGGTGACTTAAATACTATAGTATAATGGCTTAAATAACCTTTCAGTTTTTCAAGTCATAAAAACACATTCTGTCCCTGCAAATATAAATTATACAAATTTACTATGATTCTGTGGGACAACAATCTTTTCAGGTCACTCCACTCATAATTACAACTAATTAAAATGTGCCAAAGAAAGGATAGAAATTTATCACTGCTCATTAAACCTATAAAGACTGTGTTAATTAGATGTCAAGCTCAGTAACTCACATAAATGTTTGCTGCCAGTCTAATTTTACAGGAAAAGGAAAGTGAATTTCAGAATATTCTAGCTGGGAGTCTGAAGTTGTTAAAAAAAATACTTGGGGGTTTAGAGAGATAACATGTTTGCAGATTTTCTTGTAGCTATAATCATCATCAACCTATAAAAATAGAATAAAATAACATGATCTGTATTGATTTTTAAATTGAGTTAAGTTTATAGTAACCAACAAGACGGGTGAGAACAACCAAATCTCATTTGCAAAGCAGAAGAATTTTATATTTCCATATATTTTAAGTACTTTACCTTTCCTTAAATTAAGCAAAATATTTCTGCATCATTGTATTTAGAAAAATAAGTCCTTAAATTCAAAGAAAAATGTTATTTTATTAAAATGTTTTATTAAATGTTATTTTATTAAAAAATATGATTTGTATGAATAGTAATGAATTGTATGAGCAAAGTAGAATAAATTTCCAGGAGAATTAGACATGCTTATGGTTAATGAGGCTAATAATATACAATGTATAAAAGAAGCTCCTTGACATTTTTACAAAACAGGTATAAAATATGTATCATTATGCGCATGAAATGTGAGAACTTCAGATGCTTCAGGATTGAGGCAGAGGAATTAATTAAGTTGCAAAGTCTCTATCCACTTGGATCTGGATCCTAACATATTCCATTATAATTCATTCATCTTCTACTTTATATCTTGTGATAGTTATCTCTTAATACATGGGACCGGGAGTGGGTGAGGACCACAAGCCACTCCCAGAGCCGCCCAGGCAGAGCACCCCAGGTGGACTGAGTCCAGCTCTGTCTGGCAGGACACACCCACTTGGGACCAGGAGCCAGTGAGGAACCCCCCCGGGCACTCCCGCCAGCAACCGGACAGCAGAGAGGGCTCCCCCAGCAAGAGTCCCTCGCCCCCCTTCCAGCTTCTGGCCTCTTGGCTGTGCAGCTATGTGGTTCTACACTACAGAGGCACAGAGGGACATAAAGGGCATTGTCCTGAGCTGCAGAAATGAACAACAGAGAGAGGGGCCTTCTCAGGCTCCCTGATGAAAACTGAAGCCCACTGGAAAAGTGAAGAGAATTTCTGCAATAAAAGCGCACCAGACAACCATACTTGGTAAGTTGGAGGGATCATCACCTCCCATCGGAACCTGGACTATCTTCAAGGGAAAGGCAGCTGGAACCTGCCCAGAACCTTGCATAGTTCAACCCTGCAGGAGGTCAGGGAGCTCAACTTGGAACTTGCAGCCAGAAATCTGCCTGAATCTCACGGGTCTGTGACTGGCTTACTGAGACTCATTGACTTATATCTGCACATTGCTGCCCACGTTGTCTATTGTGACATTAGATACATATCCTGAAGGAGGCCCTTCATTTTTATCTTTTATTTATTTTCAAAATTACCATTTTTTTGCTCTTATTTTTAATTTTTTTCTTTTTCTACTCTTTTAAAATTTTTATTTTCTCTTTTTTCTTTCTTTTCTCTTCTCTCTCTCTCTCTCTCCTTCATTCTCTTGCTGGCCCACATTGTTCTTCATCTCCCTTTGTGTTCCTGTTCTGGCCCTAATTTGTATTTCTTCTTTATTTTTCTTTTCTTTGCTTTCCTTCTCTCACCTGTGTCCTCAGGCCTCACTGCTAACCTTCCCCTATCCTTCTACCTAACTATCCCTCCCTCCCCAACTCCTACTAACTCCCCATCCAGAAGGGTAAAGTTGCTATATTGAAGAGTTTATTCACTATAAACATATGTTGGGTTGGTCCTTGATTTTGATCTAATTTATACAGTTAAAGATGATAGATTAATAACTACAACAAATTGTCATTTTCTAAGAGGTACCTGATGTTATTGTGTTGCTGATTGTATCACTTGGGCTAAGGTATTGTGATTGATCTAATCAGTTGTCCTTCCTGGCATAATGAAAATGAGATAGCCTCAGAGCCACTAGAGACTCAAAACCTCAAGACAAGCTATATCTGGAAGACATCTCTGACAAGCAATCATTCCATAAGGGTTCTAAATACATCAACAAAGATACACAATAAAGAACTTCAAAGTATCAACCCAGGAACTGAACCAAGGACAGTACCAAAAACAAAAATGAGAAGACATTTAAGTGAGGCACAAAATCAGACTTCCACCCCACAAAAGGCAAATTCTGGGGGAAATGAGGTGGAAAAGTCTGATAATCAATCACCTGGACACCCTGAACTGATAGCACAAGAAGTAACAAAACAGATGAATGAGGCTCCAGAAAAATTCAAAACAGAAATAATCTCCCAGATAACTATAGACATGGTGAACAGAGTGAAAGACATGATTGGAGGCTCTAGAACAGAAACAGATAAAAAAAGTAGATGAGCTCAGAAATATGCTGGAAGCCATGAATGCCCAGCATAAGAAAGAAATGGAAACCATGATCACCCAACATAAGAAAGAAATGGAATCCATGAAACAGATTCAAACAGATATACAGGAGATTAAAAACTCCACTGAAAGCATGCATAGCAGATTAAGGGAATCTGAAGATAGACTATCAGATATAGATGACAGGATTGTGGTTAAAGACCATAAAAACAGAGATCTCTTCAAAATAGCGAGGGACTAAGAGAAATCAATCCAGCAGCTGCTAGATAATGCAAAGAGGAATAACATAAGGCTGATGGGAGTCCATGAAAATACAGGAGAAAGCACAATTGACATAAAAAATCTGTTCACAGAAGTAATAGTAGAAAATTTTCCAGACAGAGATGGAGAATTTGACATACAGATAAGTGAGGCATATAGAACTCCAACTAGCCATGATCAAAAAACACCTACACCCAGACATATAATAATCAAGATTCCAGAAAACCAACAGAAGAACAAAATACTACAGAGAAAAGAAACAAATCACATACAAAGGAAAGCCTATCAGAATCACAGCAAACTTTTCAACACAAACACTCAAGTCAAGGAGAGCCTGGAGTGAGATATTTCAAGGCCTAAAAGAAAACAACCACCAACCTAGACTGATGTATCCTGAAAAACTATCTTTCAAAATTGATGGGGAAATAAGGTACGTCCATGACAAAGAACACCTGAGAAACTTCACGAATACAAAACCAGCATTCTAAACAATTCTAAACAATACCCTAGAAAAAGACAACAAAGTTCACAACTCCATGAGGCCCAACAGAGCAAATTCATTAGGCAGGGCAAGAAATTAAAAGAAGAGGGAAAATAATAAAATATAACCAACAACAGGAAAATAACATGACAATGATAAGTCAATATATATCAGTTATAACCATCAATGTTAATGGCCTCAATTGACCAATCAAAGAAATAGACTGGATGAATGGATTAAGAAGCAAAGTCCAACAACATGGTATATTCAAGAAACACACCTAACTCAAAAAGAAATTCATAGACTGAAAGTAAAAGGATGGAAAACAGATCTCCATGCAACAGGAACCCAGAAAAAAGCAGGGGTAAAAATCTTATTTGCAGACAAAGTAGACTTCAACCCAAAACCAATTAAGAGAGTCAAAGATGGTCACTACATCCTTGTGAAGGGAACAATCCAAGAGGAAGAGATGACAATCCTAAATATATATGCACCAAATATGAATGCATCCAAATACACAAAACAAATATTAATGGATATGAAAAACCAAATAAGCACTAATACAGTTGTAGGGAGGGACTGCAATACCCCACTATCACAAATAGACAGATCATCTAGACAAAAAATCAACAACAAAATTCTAGAACTGGACCAAGCTATTGAACAAATGGACTTAATAGATGTTTACAGAGTGTTCCACCCCACAAAATCAGAATGCTCATTCTCTTCAGGTGCACAAGGGTCATTCTCCAAAATAAACCACATGCTACCTCATAGGATATGTCTAACTAAATACAAAAGAATTGAAGTTACCCCCTGTATATTATCAGACCATAGTGCAATAAAATTGGAGATCGATAACATAAGAAACTGCAAAACTCCCACAAACACATGGAAATTGAACAATACCATCCTGAACAACCGATGGGTCACAGAGGAAATTAAAAAAGAAATTAGACAGTTTCTACAAGTAAATGACAATGCCAGTACAACATACAAGAATCTATCGAACACAATGAAAGCAGTTTTACACCAGAAATTCATAGCAGTCAATGCCCATATTAGGAAAACAGAGAGAACTCAGTTAAATAACCTAATGCAGAACCTCAAGCTCTTAGAAAAAGAAGAGCACAACAAACCCAAAGCTCATACAAGAGAGGAAATTATAAGGATCACAGCAGAAATCAATGCAATGGAGTGGAGCAGTGGAATAGATTAGAAGATGCAGAAACAACTCCAGACATACTCAGCAACCTCATCTCTTTGAAAAAGGAGCCAACCACACTCATTGGAGGAAAGATAGCCTCTTTAATAAGTTGTACAAAACTGGATTTCAACCTGCCAGAGATTAAAACTAGACCCATAGCTATCACCATGCACTAAACTAAGATTGAAGTGAATTAAAGATCTAAATATTAAGGCAGAAACACTAAACTTGCTGGAAGATAAGTTAGGTAGAAGTCTTGAAGATATTAGCATTGGAAAAGACTTTATGAATAAAACCATAGAAGCACAGGAACTAGCACAAAGATCAACAACAGGGATCTCATCTTATTAAAAAGCTTCTGCACTGCAAGAGAAACCACCAACAGAGCTAAGAGACAAGCTACAATGTGGGAAAATATTTTTAGCAGCTGTACCTCAGACAAAGGACTACTATCTAGAATATATAAAGAACTGAAAAAAATCAGACCCCCTAAATTAAAAAACCCAATTCAAAAATGGGCATCTAAAATGAGCAGACTTTTCTCAGACAAAGAAATAAAAGTAGCAAATAAATAAATGAAAAAAATGTTCAACATCACTGATCATTTGAGAAATACAGATGAAAACAACACTGAGATTCCATCTCACCCCAGAAAGAATGGCTGCTGTCAAGAAATCAACAAATAAAAAATGCTGGCGGGGGTGTGGAGAGAAAGGAACCCTTCTACATTTTTGGTGGGAGTGCTGACTGGGGCAACCACTGTGGAAATCAGTATAGAGATACCTCAAAGAACTAGGGCTAGAGGTACCATTTAACCTAGCTATTCCCCTGCTGAGGATCTTCCCAAAAGAATTAAAAGAATCATACCACAGTGATATATGTGCACCCATGTTTATACCAGCACAGTTGGTAAGAGCTAAAGCTTGGAAACAACCCAAGTGCCCAACTGGAGACTGGATAAAGAAGATTATTTTTATAAAATGGAGTACCACTCAGCCATAAAGAATGAGAAACTAGAGACATGTATAGCTAAATGGATGCATATTGAGGCCATACTCTTAAGTGAAATAAATAGGACACACATGTGTAAATACCAAATAGTTTCTCTATCATGAGAAACTGAAAGTGTAAATAAGAATTAAAATGATTAAATGGAATAATTGATAATTTGAAATAGGAAGAAAAGGTCCAAAGAGGTAGGGGTGGTGGGAGGGGAAGGGGAAAGGAAAGAAGGGAAAGGAAAAATTATGACAAAAAAAATGGAAACAAAGTCTGTGTAAATAGGGAAGGGTGGAGGGGATGAAGGGCACACAGGTAATGGGGGAAAAATAAGAACAAAGATACATCATGTATAGGTACAGGAACTCAATGAGAAATGTAAATGTATTGTTTACCTAAAATGTACCAATAAAAGAATTTAAGAAAAACAAAACAAAAAACAATACAAGAAATGTTTTTTATTGTTGTACAAATATAAATCTTAATAATAAGCTGCTTATATAATAATTTTATTGAATTCCTACCTCTCAGCATAGCTTTTATACAATCTACACAGCCATAGTTTCACAAGCATAAGGTATACACAAGGCCCAAGGCTACCTGAAATATTAAATTAAAAATCATATTCCTGAAATATATTACTCTACTTCACTTTAAATCTAATGGCTGCATCAGTTTGGATAATGTACATTTTAGATATAAGCAGTGTAATTAAGCTGTAGTCAACCATTCCTTTGAAAATACTTGCTCTTCATATTTTTCTCATGTGTTTGTCTAATATAAAAGTGCCTAAGTTTCAAAATAATGGCTTTTGTTCAATTAATTTTCACACATGATTAAAAACCCTACAGAGAATTGGACTAGGTGGTCTTTATCTCAATCTGATAAAAAGTCCACATCTATAACAAACCAACAGCTAACATCATATTAAATGGACAAAAACTGAGTTTTCACTCTAAAATCATGAACAAGGCAGTGATGTCCACTATCACCACTCATATTAAATAGAGTTTTAGAAACATTAGCCAGAGTAATTATACAAGAGAAAGAAATAAAAGGAATAAGGATTGGAAACAAAGAAGTTAAATTATCATTATTTGAGAATGACATGATACTCTACATAGGAGTCTGAAAAACCTCTACCAGAAGACTTCTAGATTTAATAACCAAATTCAGTAGCATAGCTGGATACCAAGTCAACCCTCAAAAATCAATATCCTTATGTACACAAAGAACAAACTCACTGTGATGAAAGTGATAAAACAACAACTTCTGCAGCAGCATCCAAAAAAATAAATATGTAGGAATCAATTTAATGAAGGAAATAAAAGACCTTTACATGGAAAACTACAGCACTCTGAAAAAGAAGATTGAAGAAGTAACAAGAAAATTGAAAGATTTCCCTTGTTCTTGGGTAGGAAGAACCAATATTCTGAAAATTGTCATACTTACAAGATTGTTATACAGATTAAATGTAATCCCAATCAAAATCCAGTAGCATATCTCACAGAATTAGGAAAAACATACCTAAAATTCGTTTGGAACCAGAGAAGACCTAGAATTGCAAAAGCAATTCTTGGCAAAAAAGCAAGGCAGGGAGCATAACAATTCCTCACTTGAAATTATACAGAAAAACTACTGTGATAAAAATGGTATTGTACTGGCAAAAAAAAAAAAAAAGCCAAACCCAAGGATCAATGGAACTGATTAGAAGATCTAGAAACAACTGCAAACATACTCAGCCACCTTATGATTCAGCCTCCTTAGACAAAGGAGCAAAGCAACTTCATCCTTCACTAGAAGAGGAAGAAAGCCTCTTTAATAAATGGTGCTGGAAAAACTGGCTTTCCACATGCTGAAGATTAATATTAGACTCATAACTTTCATCATGCACGAAACTAAAAGTAAAATGGATCAAAGATCTAAATATAAAACAGAAACACTAAATCTGCTGGAAGATAGGATAGGTAGAACTCTTGAAGACATCAGTATAAACAAAGTCTTAATGAACAAAATTCTGATTGCACAGGAAATATCTCAAAGAATCAACAACTGGGATCTCATCTTATTAAAACTCTCTTGCCACTGAGCCTGCCTAGAAAGCACAATGTACTGAGTTTGATCCCTGGTACTGAAAAAAAAAAATCAAGACAAAACAAAAATATAAAACCTACATTAAACAAAATCTTTTGCACACAAAAGAAACCACCAACACAGTGCAGAGACAGCTCACAGTGTGGGAAAAGATTTTTGCCAGCTGTTCCTCAGACAAAGGACTAATATCTAGAATATATAAAGAACTAAAAAAAAAAAGAAGTCAGACCCACAAAATTTAAAGACACAATCCAAAAATGGGCATCTGAAATGACTAGACATTTCTCAAATGACAAAGTAGAAACAAATTAAATATATGAAAAAATGTTCAACATCACTGGTCATTTAGGAGATGCAAACGAAAACAACACTAAAATTTCACCTCACTCCAGAAAGAATGGCTATGATCAAGAAATCAGTCAATAACAAATACTGGAGGGGCTTTGAGGAAAAAGGAACCCTTCTCCACTGTTGGTGGGAGGGTAGAGTGGTGCAACCACTGTGGAAATCATTGTGGAGATTCCTCAAAAAACTAAAACTAGAGTTTTCATTTGACCCAGTTATTCCTCTTCTTGGTATCTTCCAGAAAGAATTAAAAGCAGAATACCACAGTGATATATGCACACCCATGTTTATAGTGGCAGAGTTTGTAATAGCTAAATCTTATAAACAGCCCAAGTATCCATCTACCAGCGAATGGATAAAGATGTGGATTTTTTATACAATGGAGTACTATTCTGTCATAGAGATGGATAAGCATGAGATATTTCCAACTAAATGGATATGTACTGTTAAGTAAAATAAATCAGAGACACATATTCAAATATCGCATGATTTCTCTGTTGTAAGTAACCAAAAGTAAAAGTGTAAATAAGGACCAAAATGTGTAATAGATATAAGAAAGTGGAAAGAAAATGTTAATATGAGAAGGGGAATAAAGAAGGTGGGAAGAAAAGACTAGAAAAAAAGAGAAAAGAAGAAAAATGTAAATAAAGCTTTTGTATATAAGGAGGGGAAGAAGGGTAGAAGAGAAGGGAGAATGTGGAAAAAAGAAGCAATATATATCATATACAAGTACAAATTCCCTATCATGAATGTTATCATTGCGTATATCTAAAATGTACCAAAAAAAGCTTTGCTTCAAAAAAATTTTTTTAAATATTTCACATGTAAGAATTAGTTTTTTAAAAAATATCTAGAGTATATATTATGGTCTAAGCTTCATTTAATTCACTTTTCATTTAAAGTCCAATCTGCTTTGAAATGGTATTTTCTTAAAGACAAAAGAAGTGTCAAATTGACAGGTTGTAGATTTCTTTTAATTATATAAATGTCCCTGTCTGTCAGAAATATAGCTATGTTCCTTTTGTTGTTCTGTTTTTAGTTTTTTATCTGGCATTTTTTTTACCACCTATTTCCCTACTTATCCGTCCTTATAGAAATCACCAATGACATTCCTGCTGACATAGTGAATCTCTGAATAATTTCAATTTCACGTGGCTTTCCTGGGAGCATTATTTAACTCTGGCAAAAACTCCTTTCTTCCCCCAAATCCTGTAAAGTTACTGAATAACACCACCCTTTCTGCATGCACTTCCTTGACCACTTCCTCCCAGTTTCAATTGCAGCATTCTCTCCATGCCTTCTTTCAATATTTGGTCTCAAGATTTGATACCAGGCATTTTTCTCCTAAAATCTCTAACAAAATGATCTCATTATTTCTGGTGATTTTAAGAACATGTTCTCCTGACACTCTCTATTGACCTCCAAACCTGATTAACTTGGATATTTTAAAATAATGTCCCAAATGAAACTCATGTTCTCATACCCTCATACTTTCCTTACTTCTGTGAATAATACAATTCATACTTTTGTTTAAGCCCAATACTTTAGTCATTTTATATCATTTTCTTTTGTTCATCATCTATATCTGAGTCTTATTACCAATATATATCTTAAATATTCTCCACATATGGGGTTTTATCTCCCTAACTTGGAACATTTTACTCCTCCATAATACTGCAATAACTTCGTCTTTAGTCATGTCCTTACACAGTGAAAAAACATATAAAAACAAATATTTTGAAAACAGCAAAACTGTGGAGACAGGAAAAGATCAGTAGTTGCTAAGAGCTAAGAAGGAGGAGCAAAGGGACTTTTAATTTGGGACAGTGAAATTCTTTTGCATAATACTACAATGGTAGATTCATGTCCCTATGTATTTGGCAAACATCAGAGAACTTACAACCATCAAAAATATCCCTAATGGAAACTATGGACTTTAGGTGATACAAGCTTGTCAATATAGGTTTGATTGTAATAAATGTACCACTTTACTGTGGGACTTTCATAACGGGGGATGATCTTGTGTGTGTATGTGTGTGTGTATTGGAGGGAGGTGGGGCAGAGTGAACATGGGAACTCTGTACTTTCTGCTGTTACTCAGCTTTTTGTCACTGTGAAAAATACCAGACATAAATCATTGTAAAATAGGAAATGTTCATTTTTGACTATTTCAAAGGTTTCCGTCCACATTTGTCTAGTCTTATCAATTTTTAGGATTGTGGCAAGCAGAAACAGTAAGAAGTAGGGTGTAGAGAAAGAAAGCTGTTTATCTCATGTCAGCCAGGAAGTGGGGGGGAGGCGGAGAGAAGGAAGAAGGAGACAGAGGGAGACAGATGTAGACAGACAGAGATACAGGGAGACAGTGACTGACAGTGACTGATGCCAGGGACAAGATATTCTCTTCAAAAGCATATACATCAGTGACCTCCGAATTGTCCATTTAGTTAATGAATTCATAAGTGAATTAATGCACTTGATGAAGTTATACACGTCGTGATATGACCCCTTTCCGAAAGCTTATTAGCTGGCAATTAAACTTTCAAAATCATAAGGTTGGGAGAGGGTATTGTTTTCCTTTTCTTTGGTGGTACTAAGAATTAAACCCATGGGCCTCACAATGAACTACATCTCCAGCTCCTTTTTCATTCTTTTTTATTTTGGGAAAAGTCCTCACTAAGAAACTAAGTTGTGCAGATTGGGCTCAAATTTGTGATTTTCCTGCCTCAGCCTCACAGAGTGGTGGGTTTACAGGCATGTACTACCTTACTTGTGTTGGTAGGTCAATTTGAATTACAATCATATCATTGCTCAATTTTCTGTGAGACTAAAATTATCCTAAAAAATAAGATCTGTGAAAATACATAAATAAAGCCCTGCTACATCTTCTACCAATTAAAAATCATTTTATGGCTTTTACATAGAATTAAAGTCCTTGGCATGGTCTGGGAGACAATAGCTAATCTGTATCTTGTTAAATTCTCAAATTTCCTATCATGCGTACAGTTTTCATTATTGTTTTCCTAAATACTTTGTAGTTCTTATTTTATTTCTTTTCCCTTTTGGAATTCGATTGCCCAAAGAACTTACAAAGTTAGATAAGTTGGAAAAAATGTGGGCAACAGAATACCACACATACTCAGGAAATAAAGCATTTTCACCCCACTGGAAAGCTTTCTTCTATTCTTTCTCATTCAATATGTATGTTTGTATTATTACCAAGTTTATATTTTTGACTCCTCTTTGACTTCATTTAGAATCATACAGCATGCATTCTTTTCATTTTAGCTTTTTCCTGGTAATATTGTATAAGATTCTTTTGTCTTGTAAGTGCTAATACTTTGTTCTTTTATATCATTGGGTAGCAAGCCAGCTGATCTTTGAACTATGAACATACATTGGAAACCTGGACAGGCTTTGAAACAAGTAATACTTGGAAAATTGGATATTCACATGCAAAAGAATGAAACTAGATCCCTGCATCTCACCATTTACAAAAATAAAGTAAAAATAGACCAAAGGTATAAGACCTGAAGCAATGAAATCACTAAAAAATTGGAACAACACTTCAGTGTACTGCTATAGGCAATTTTTATAAGACAATAAAAATGGGAAAAAGAAGCAAAAGTAGACAAATGGGATTATACCAAACAATCTTTTTAATAATAGGTTAAACATTCAAAAATCAGTTAATATAATTAATTATGTCATAAGCTAACAAAGAAAGATGGCAAGATCATATCAATAGATGCAGAAAAAGCACACAGCGCTCATTCAAGGGGGATATTAAATATAAACAAAATTTAAAACCACTCAATGAACTAGGAATAGTGAGAAACTTTCTCAACTGGATAAACAATATCTGCCAAACAAACTCTAGCTAACACTGTACTTAATGGTGAGAAACTCAAAACTTCCAACAAAGCTCAGAAACAAGGTAAAGATATGCCTTCGCATTTTTCTTTTAAATGTCATACTTGATACTCAAGATATTCTGAAAGAAAATATGAGGAAATCAGAAGAGAGGAGAGGAGAAGAGAGAGGTGGGGAGGGGAGGGATGGAGAGGGGAGGGGAGGAGAGGAATGCAGATTCAGCAGAAAGAAATAAAATTGTATTTGTAGGGCCAAGGATGTAGTTTAGTGGTGCCATGTCTGCCTGGCAAGAGGAGGGTCCTGAGTTTAATTCCTGGTACTGAAAAATCAAAACAAAACAAAAACTGTATCTGCAGATTACAAGATCATCTGTGTAGAGGTAAAAATGAATTGACTAAAAACTCAAAGGAATAATGACTGATTATTGCAAAATGGTAGGTTATAAAGTCAATATGAAAAAGCCAACTATATACAACTTTACTATAAATAGTAATAAGCAAGTAGAATTTGAAATTAAAAAAAATATGTTAGCCCAATCCAAAATGAAAAGTTTAATTATAAATCTAACAATATTTGAGGAAACCTACAAAATTATAATTAAAATTAAATGTGGTCTTGAACAATCCAATAATATACTTAACAATCTGATAACAGGAAACAAAATGGAAGCAGTAATAATAATTATATATATATATATATATATATATATATATATATATATATATTTAAAAACTACAAACTAAGAAAAGCCTGGGACCTGACAGATTCACAGCCAAATTCTACAAGAACTTTAGGGAAGATATAACAACAATATTCCTCAAATTTTTAATGAAATTGAAAAGTTAGGAGTACTTCCAAAATCATCCTCAGGAGCTAATTCTAAGCTGACTCTGAAACCAATGACTAAACTATAAAATAGAACTATAGGCCAATTTCTCTAATGAACATGCATGGAAAAATCCTTAACAAGGTACTGGCAAACTGGATGGAACAAATATCAAAAAGACCAAACAACACATAAAGAAGGACAAAAAAAAAACAAGGAAAAAACCTAAGACAAAAATCATATGATCATCACAATAGATACAGAAAAAAGTCTTTGACAAAATCCAACAACTATTCGAGAAAAAAATTTGAACAAAATAGTTATAGAAGGCCTTTAATTTCAACATCATAAAAGTCATTTATGACCAACCTATGGCCAGCAGTATATTAAATGGGTAATAACTGAGAACGTTCCCTCTAAAATGATGAATAAGACAAGGATGTCCATTATCACTATCCTGTTCAACATAGTCCTCAAAATATTAGCTAGAGCAATCAGGGAAGAAAAAAATAAAGGAATCCATGTAAGGAAGCATGGAGTCAAAACATTATTTGCTAACGACATAATCCCACTTATGAGATCCAAAAATCTCCACTACAATACTCCTAGAATTGCTAACCAAATTCAGCAGAGTATAGCAGAATACAAAGTAAACACAAAATCAATAGCTTTCCTACATGCTAATAATGAATTTACTGAAAAAACAATTAGGAAAACAATACCATTCACAGTAACATCAAAAATTACTTAGGTATTAATCTAAGGAAGTGAAAGACCTCTACACTAACAAAAACAATACTCTGAAAAAGAAAAGCATGGTGAATATCAGAAAATGGAAAGATAGCCCTTGTTCCTGGATAGCAGAGTCAGTACAGTCAAAATGGCCACACTTTCAAAACTGACATACGTATTTAATGCAATCTCAATCAAAACATCAATGTCATTTCTCACAGCCAGAGAAAACAATCCTAAAATTTATTTGGAATCAGTAGAGACTCACAATAGCAAGAGCAATCCTGGATACCAAAAGAAAAGCAGGAAGCATCACAATTCTAGACTTGAAGATATACTATAAAGCTACACTGACTAAAACAGCATGGTATTGACACAAAAATAAGCTTGTGGATCAATGGAACAGAATAAAAGAAGCAGAAATAACCCCAGGCATACAGCTATTTGAAATATAGAGGAAAAATAGCCATTTTAATAAATTGTGCTGGGAAATTGGATGTCCACATGCAGATAATCCACATTCATGTAACTCACCATGCACTAAACTAAAATTAAAATGGATCAAAGATCTAAATGTTAAAACAGAAACACAATCTGCTATAAGAAAAAAATATGTAAATCTTGAACACAGATGTGGGCAAGAACTTTCTGAACAGAACTCAGTGGCACAAAGAATAGTACCAAGAATCAGCAAATGGGGTAATATCCAAATAAAAAGCTTCTACAGAAGAGGGGAAGAAAGCTTGGAGGAAGGGGAGAGGAAGAGGAGAGAAAAAGAATTAAAATGTGTTATGCACCTGTACAAATCCCACATGATGAATGTGATCATTATGTGCTGAAAACATGTACTAAAACAAAATGAAATGGAAAAAAATCTTCCACACAGCAAAGAAAACAACCAACAGAGCAAAGAAACAATCTACAAAGTGGGGGAAAAAAAGTTGTGTCAGATATTCCTTGAAGAGAAGACTAATACAAAGAGCATACAAAGATATGTCTTGGTTCATATAATGAATTTTTTTAAAAAGAATATAGAAAGAACTCAGAAAAATTAGACTCCCAAGAATAAAAGACCAAATAAAAAAAAATGGGCAACCAAAATGAATAGACATTTCTCAAAAGTACAAAGGGTCAATAAATCATTAAAAAATTCTCATAATCACTGGACATCAGAGAATCCAAAGTAAAACTATACTGAGATACCATCTTACCCTAGAAAGAATGACTATCATCCCATAATCTTTTTTCATTTATTTGAAGCAAAATATTTATTGGTACATTTTAGATATACATAATGATAACATTCATCATAAGGAATTTGTACTTGTACATGATATATCTTACTTCTTTTTTCTATTCCCCCTTGACCCTTCTTCCCCTCTTTATGTACAAAAGCTTTGTTTTCATTTATTCTTTCTATTTTATTGTTCCTTTTCTCCCCACCACCATGTTCCCCTTCTCCTTTGAACTCATAATCTAATAATCACAAATATTGGCAAGGATGAGGGAGAAAGGAACTCTTCTACACTGATGGTATGAATGTAAACCAGTACAACCACTATGAAAATCAGTTTAGTGATTACTGAAAAAACAAAAAACAGAAATTTCATTTGACCCAACTATCCCCCTTCAAGCTGTCTTCCCAAGAGTTAAAATCAGCATTTTACAGGGATACATGCATACTCATGTTAATAGCAGCACAATTTATAATAGATTGATCCCAAAACAGCATACATGTCCAACAACAGATGAATAAATAAGAAAAATGAGATATTTATACATAATGGAGTACTACACTGACATAAATAAAGATAAGCTTGAGGCATTCATAGGAAAATGGATAGAACTAGAAAACAATGTTAAGTAAAATAAGTCAAACATATGACTCAAATATCTCATGGTTTCTCTTAGATGAGAAACACTATATATAGAGATAGATAGATATAGGTAGATGATAGATGACAGATAGATAGATAGATGGATAGACAGATAGATAGATAGAGATATGTTGTCATTCGCAAGCCCGCTCGCAGACCTAGGTTCAGGAGCCCGGACCGGGAAGGTAAGGTGCAGAGTCACCAGCCGACTCCGGGGAGGTTTCTGGAATGGTTCCGCTTTATTGAGGAACTACCCAAGTTTATATAGTGAAATAAAAGGGCAATTATGTAGGCGGGATTATAACAGCTTTAGCCTTGGCATAATTTAATTGGATGGAAAGGGATATAATTATACACAATGGAGAACATAGTTAAATTTATTTTAAGCCGTATGGGTGATCGTCTGGGCGAGGCGAAGGAGTAACGATCCAAAGAGTGAGGAGGTATGGTCGACTTGATCTAGTTTCTAAGCACTGGAGTGAGCTTGCTCAACTCTGCTTTTTGTCTCTGAGCATGCTCAAGAGACCGGAGTGCGGCGTACTTGACCCAGCCAGACCTGAACTTCTCCTTCAGAGATATATACATCTATATACAGAGAGAGAGAGAGAGGAATAGAAAGAGGAATACAAAGAAGTTCAAATACTTCCTCAAATTACATATTGTTTTTTCAAAATTAGTTCAATATGCTAATTTGTTTCTTTTATACTATTAGTTTAACTTAGTTCATTAAAAAGAAATCTTGTTGTTTCTTTTTTGTAAGAATTTTTTTGGTTTATGTCTTGTAGTATGAGTACTTTGAAAATAACGATACACAATGTATTAACTGCTGTTGTTTTCTTTTATTTTATTATGACATTTTAATTCATTTTTATAATAAAAATTAAATGTGAGCTCAACTAAATGGAGGTGTATCTCATAATTATGAATAAGAGTATGCAATATTGTCAAAATGCCTATCCATTCCAGTTTAACATGTGGAACCAATACCAAACAAAGTCCCTAAGTTATCATGTACACACAAAAAACTCATTTAAAATTTCTATCAGAAAGCCAAAGACCAAAAGTAGTGCACACAATATTGAAGAAATAGAACAAAGTTGGAAGAGTGAAAATACATGACTGTAAGAGTTGCTGTAAAAAAAGTACAGTAACCTGGACAGTGTGCTAATGCAGAAAGAACAGTCAAGTACTGAATAGTTATGCACTTCATAGTTATATTTAAGTCAACAATGGGTTGTATATATGATGGTGGTTGCAAAATAATATATCTTCTAGAAACATTATAATAATCTTAATTTGTTTAAATACACTCGGATGTTTATACAGAATGAAATCATCTATGACAATATTTTCAACAAATTGTATTGGAATTAATAGACATCCACTTGCAAAACAAAAATCTAGACAAAAGCTTTGCACACTCCACAAAAATCAATTCAAAATAGATCCTAAATATAAATGAAAAAGATAAAACTATTTAAATCCTGGAAGGTAATAGAAGGAGAAAACCCTGGATGACTCTAATTGATGATGGAATTTTAGATAAAACACCAAAAACATGATACATGAAATAAATAACTTATGAGCTGTATGACAGTAAAATTAAAAACATCTGCTCTGAGAAAGACAGAGTTAAGAGAGCAAGAAAACAGACTGGAGAAAGATATTTGCTAAAGAAACATCAGATAAAGGTTTGCTATTTAAAATATAAAGAATTCTTAAACTCATCAATGGGAAAACAACCTGTTAAAAAATGAGCCAAAACTCTTAACAAATACTTCACAGAGAAGACATGCAGATGCCAAATGAACATATGAAAAGATGCCCATCAAAGAAGTGAAGATTAAAACAATAAGGAGAAATCACTGCACACCTGTGAGCATAGCCAAAATCTGGAACACTGTCAACAGCAAATATAGTGCAGATGTGGAGCAACATGAAGTATCATTCATTTCTGATAAGAATGAAAAACTATTCAGTTAGTTTTGAAGGTAGTTTGGTACTTCCTTTACAACTAAATATGATTTACCTTATAATTTGCAAGAATTTTGCATGGAATTAACTCAAAGGGGTCAAAAATTTACACACACTGACACACACAAAATTGATTTCAGTTTCATTAATAACTGCCAAAACCTGGAAACAATCAAGATGACCTTCAATAGGTGAATAGATAAATTAATTGTGGTTCTTTTATGAAATCTAATGTTCAGTACTAAAAGGAAATAAACTATCTAGCCATTAAAAGACATGGAGGAAAACACTTCTAAGAAGCCAATCCTAAAAGTCTACATCCTGTATAACATTCTGGACATGGAAAAGCTATGAAATGTGCAGAGTGATCAGAGGTTTCCTAGGGGTTGTGAGTAAGGAATGAAAAGGTAGAGCACAGATTCACAGATGACTTTTTTTTTTTGGTACCGGGTATCAAACTCAGGACCTTGTGCTTGTGAGGCAGGCACTGGCGCCACTGAGCTAAATCCGCAGCCCACAGATGACTTTTAATCAGTGAAAATAGTTAATTGTATAATGATGGATAAGTGTCATTATATTTGCTCAAATTCATTGAATTCATGACACCAAAACTGAAACTTAATGTAAATCTATGGGCTTTAGGTGATTAACATGTATCAAAGTAGGTTCGTTAGTTGTAACAAAAGTAACATTCTAATGGGAGATGTTGATAAGGAAAGAGGCTTTGTATGAAAGAAAGCAGGAAATATTTGAGAAATCTCATGTTAGTTTTAATGTGATCTTACAACTGTTTTAAAATTAAAAAATCAATTAAAAATCATTTTAAAAACATAGCCTGGTTTTAATACTGTTCCAGTTTCCTCCTTATCCATAGAGAGGAAAGAATCAACTTCTTAAATCAAATATGATTAAATCTATTAATTCATGTAAAGAACTCACAACACTGCCAATTGATTAGCATGTTCCAAGTGCTGCACATATGTTAGTTGTTACAATTGAGGTGATGTAACACATGAAACAAGAGGATAAGTTTCTCAATCCTTTTATTGTCAGAGAAAAATTACACCAGATAGAGATGAACAAGTAAAGAAGACATTCAAGGCTATTGAAATAGAAGTCAAGACTATTACAATAGGGGAAAAACATTGAACCTCACTCCACTGGAACAAAATGTATTTTTTAAAATGCATTGGTATGAACTAGTAGACAAGTACAAGAAGATATTAGGGAGGAGTGGTCAATGTTATTATGCAATCTATTTTTGCTGATTCCTGAAATCTGACAGCTATAGGCCATAGAGACTGGGAGATGAATGCCCTATTTCTCTTTTTATGTTGTATTTTTACCTTTTTTAAGCATCAACCTTTTTTATTGGTATATTTTAGATATACATATTGATAACATTCATCATAAGGAATTTGTACATGTACATGATATATCTTGCTTCTTTTTTTTTATTTCTCTTTCCTCTTTAACCCCATTTCCACTCTTTATTTACAAAAGCTTTTTTCTATTTTTTCTTCTATTCTTTTTTTTTGTCCTTTTCTTCCTTCCTTTCCCCTCTCTTCTCCCCCTTCTCATTTGAACATTTTCTTCCCTTTACCTAAAATCTTATTCATTTTGCTTCTTATTTACACTTTTGGTTTCTCACACTAGAGAAAAAATATGGTATTTAAACATGTGTACCTAATTTATTTCACTTAAGAGTATGGGTTCAAGGTACATCCATTTAGCTAGAAACATTGCAAGCTTATCCTTCTTTATGGCAGAATAGTATTTCATTGATTACAAAAACCCCCATATCTTCTTTATCCATTCATTAGTTGATGGGCATTTGGACTGTTTCCAAGATTTAGCTATTATAAACTGTGCCACAGTAAACATGGATGTGTGCATATATCACTGTGGTATGATGCTTTTAATTCTTTCAGAAAAATACTAAGAACGGGAACAGTTGGGTCAAATGGAACCTCTAGTTTTAGTGTTTTGAGGACTCTCCATTCTTATTCCCACTGTGGTTTCACCAGTCTATACTCCCTCCAACAGTGGAGAAGGGTTTCTTTTCCCCCACACTCCAGCAGTTGTTATTGGCTGATTTCTTGATAATAGCCATTCTTTCAGGAGTTAGATGGAATCTCGACATTGTTTTAATATGCATCTCTTTAATAACCAGTGATATTGAACATCTTTTCATATATTTATTTGCTGTTTCTACTTTATCATCTATGACATGTCTACTTATTTCACATGCCTATTTTTGCACTGGGTCTTTCAATTTTAGCAGTCTGATTTTTTTTCTTTTAGTTCTTTATATATTTTGCATATTAGTATTTTGTCTGAGAAACAGCTGGCAAATATTTTTTCCCCATACTGTGAGCTGTCGCTTCACTCTGTTGCTGGTTTCATTTGTTGTGCAAAATCTTTTTAATAAGATTAGATCCCAGTGGTTGATTATTTGTGATATTTCCTGTGCAGTGGGGGCTTTGTTCAAAAGTCTTTGCCTACTCCAGTGTCTTCAAGACTTCTACCTAACCTGTCTGCCAGCAGATTCAGTGTTTCTGTTTTAATATTTAGATCTTTGATCTATTTTGATTTTAGTTTAGTGAATGATAAAAGGTGCCCTGTCTTTCTTGGTGATTTGTTTTCAAAGGGAGCCCTTTCAGGTGCTTGAAAAAGACATTTCTTCTAGAAATTACAGAGGATTTAAATCTTAAAGAAGCAGATAAATTTTACAATTACAATTTCCTAAAACAAATGGTTGGAAAAGGCAGGCCGGGAGCCAATAGCAGATAGAAGACATTATACACTTGATATATGATTTTCTGCAAAGAACATGTACTTACTTATTCCTTGCTGCAAATTTCAAATGAGGTACTTTCCTTCATCCTTAGCCTAAATCCCTCCTCTAAACAAAAATCTTTTTTGTATAGGTTCTACCAATATTCCAAATTTATGATAAAACTGAACTCATATATTACTTCCAATTTCTTCTCTAAATGTCTCTAGCTTGACAAATGCCAAGCTATTATCTTAATCTTTTATCATTAAAGGCTCAAAGCCAGTTTCGGTTCTACCTAGTGCTACCTGAATCACAACCTCTTTCTTTTTAATTGTTTCCAAAGACATATACTTGTAAAGATCAGAATATATCATTCATAGGTTTTCTCCTTTTCCAGTGTGATATTAATACCTTAATTCAGATTCAGTACCACACTACAGGATCTAGTAAACAGGCCTCTCTCCATTTTTGATTTCCCCATCTAGTATATCAGCATGAATAAGCTTTGCTTGCAAAAGATCATATCTGATAGTATTGCTAATTTTCAAAGCCTTAAAGTGCTCCTTTTACAAAATTATTAAATTATTGCTTTCCATCCCATTCCTTCTCAAAAATGAAGTTTTATTTCTCTATTGCTTAGTTTTTTTTTGTTATTATCTTTGTTACTTACTTCTTCCTTTTTTCTTTTCTACATTCCTTTCTTTTTCAAGGACTTTATTTTTGATATTTCTACCAACCTTACATAATGTATTCTGTAGAGTAGATTTATTAAAAAAAAGGTATGATATGATCTTAATATATTGTAAAGCAGCAGAGAAAGAAGAAAATTAAACTATGATCTAAAACAATGTGTAATAAATGCTGAGAGTGAAAGTGATATATGGAAAATATATGTGACTCCTGAGCTGCTAGATGTCAGATATATCAAGTTCCTGTTCCCTGAAATTGAAGAATGAATTCTAAGAAACAATGGAGGTTAAGAGTAGGAAAATTTGGGTGGGGGAGAGGAATGGAAAATAAAATAGGAGTGGGGAATAGAATAGGAATAGGAATGGGAAATAGTAATAGCTCCTGAGAGATGGGGGGGGGGTCCTAAATGGGTTGTCAACCAGCCCGCTTCTCTGAAAAAGTTTTATAGAGCAAAATTATGAGATGGGTATAACATGGGTCAAAGTTTATTTGAGAAAGTGAAAGTGAAGAATGGGAGTGAGGTTGGACCAAGTAAATAAAAAAAGAGGGTGAGAGCAAAGATAAAAGTACACTCTGCATGAGTGTGAATGAGAAACCCAGCATGGCCTGTCATAGAAAATTATGATAGCAAAGCCTTCGTGGCATCAATGTGTCCTTTTGTGCTTTCTAAATCTCAAGGAAACCTGGGAGAACTTTTACATCTGAGTCCTGAGAGGCGGTGCTGAGGTCCTACCCTCATGTTGACATCAGGTCTAGGCCATTTATTGATCACCTGCTTGAATTCTCATGAGAATTCCTTGTGTAAGGCTTTGGGAATTGTTCTTGGCATGAGTCCAAGGTCTTGTAGTTAGCAGGTCATGCCCGCCTTCACAGCCAGCTTTTGCAATGCCCTAATCTCCTATCGCAATAGAATTTGCTAATCGTTTGGTATACTGGAAAGAGACAGAGTAAAAAATAGTAGATTTGCTTTTAGAGCAGCTATAAATCTCTGTTATCACTGCTTTTTTAAGAAGACAATCATTGGAGAACTAGTTTTGATATGCTGACTCTGATGTGATATTAGGACGTTGTAATAATTATTTTTAAATGTCAGCAACTCAAGACAGAAATTTTGACTTGATATACAAATTAAGAAAAAAAATTATACATACAATCATTATGGAAGGTATACAGGAGGAAAAGTGGCCCCACTATATATATATTAAAATTTAAAAGTTAAAGAAAATAACATTTCTTGAGAAATATTCAGAAAAGGCCAGATAATAGAAAAATGGAGTGGTATATGCACAAAAGGAAAGTTAGAATCTAACCAACCACATCAAAAACTGATGTAAAAAGACTTAAGACAAGAAATGGCAAGGATCTGTTGGATTTAAGGAGTTATTGCTAAAAAATTATTGCTTGGTATCTTACCTGCAGAGATGGTATATGAATGTATAAGTTTATCAAAATGTATTCACTTTTACAGCCAACATCTATACATTTGATTCTATGAAAATTTTTTAGACCAAAGTTAATTCATAATATTTCTTGAAAATTATTTCATGTGCATTTCTTTTTTAAAAGTTTTATTTATTTTAAATTTAATTTTATTGGTACATTTTAGGTATACAATATAATGACATCAAAATTTGCACCTTTACATAATCTCTCTTGGTTCTTATTTTTTTCTCCCTTCCCCTGCTCTCCCCTCATGTGCATTTCTATAATTTCCAGTTTTGATATGCCCAAGGAAGTACTACTTTTTTCTAATTTTGCAATTATAGCACACTGCTTGACTTTTCTTTCCTTTCTTGATTATTTCTTCATGTTTATTCACTCTTATTTTGATGGAGACATCAGAGACATTTTTATTATCAAATTAGGAAAGGAAGGAAAAGGGCAAGATTTTCTCATTGAACAATTAAAAAATAAGAAAAATAATGGAAAAAAAATCCCCAATATAAAACTGTTCTAATCTTCACTACCAAGTTACTCACAGTCATACTAAATGATCGAATATTTTAAAAAATCTTAGGCTGGGTGTGGTGGCTCACACCTGTGATCCCAACACTTGGGAGGCTGAGGCAGGAGGATCCTGTGAGTTTGAGCCCAGCCTGAGCTACATCATGAGTTTGAGAACAGCCTGAACTACATAGTGAGACCCTGTCTCAAAAAAAAATTTTTTACTAGTTTTTGCTTTTAATTCTTGGAGAACAATTTGGTGTGGTTAGATGATGGCTGGCCAAATGCTAGATTAATTATTTTTATTTAAAACCAAGTTAAATTAATTCATTGAACAAAATACAAGGAAATTTAAAAACACATATGTATTTTAAAATGATATTATTTAGTATTGATTGCTTTGACTTGTTACTTAAATGCTATTGAGTCCTTTTTAAGAAATCATTGTTTAATTGTTCTTCGTAATCAAGAAATTCTTTCAAAAATGAATATAACAGTTTCTTCTATATAATTTCCCTGTCATTTTGAAATTCATTTGTCATATTTTTATATAACAATGTTTATTTTCTTCTTAAGAATATTTCTGAATCCATGTTTAACATCTTGGTTCTTCTCAAAGTATATATTTTCATAGAACATTGTATTTATCTACCTAAAAAGATTAGTCATGTTCTGTATTTTTAAGGTAAAGAAAGAGAAAGAAAGCAGAAAAATATCAATTAGTTTAAGCAATTTTGCTTTTAGATATCTATTTGTATACAGTGACATTAATAGAGATCTATAATGAGTTAGAAATTCTACTGAGCAGCGGGGGTCTTAAAAGCAAATATCATATTCATAGGAATTAAATGTCTTTCCTGAATCATTAAGTGGGCTTTCATTATGGCTTTTATTCTAACTATATACAAAAAGCAGGCAATTAATGTCTATCTAGCAACCTCAACACTTTTCCTGGATTTACAGCAAAATTAACTGTGGGTTAAGAAAAAAATACCAAAAGAGAAATTTATATTGTAAGAAAAATATAACAGAGTTGTGACAGAGTATGATTTTCTAGTATGTATACAAATATTAGTGGGGCATAGTGATATATGTCTGTATTCCCAATCTGATAGACAGTTAAATTAGGTAGAAATATTATAGACAATCAATAGGGCTATGCACATCTAAAGAAAATAAAATCACAATGGTCAGATTTAAATGCTTCCCTAAGGAATAAACAGGAGCTTGAGATTATTGGTACCACCCTTTTAAGATGTCTTGTATAATTAATCATTATCTCATTGGGGGTGGGCCATTTTCTCCCACCCACTAAAGCTAAGACTACTAAAACTAAGACTAAAGACAAGACTAAAACTATAGATTATCAGCCAAGATTAATGATGTCATTCATATGCCCTCACAACTATTGGACCAATATTTGCCAAGCAGCTGTAGTTATGATGTTATTTGTTCATTTAGTTTAGACCCATGTTGCACCCACCTCATGATTTTGCTCTATAAAACCTTCGCAGAGAAGTGGAATCATTGTCAACCCATTCAGAACCCCTCCTGTTTCTCAGGAGCTATTTCTATCCCCATTCCTATCCCCCCACCACCAATTTTTCTACTCAACCTGTGTTATTCCTTAGAGTTCATTCTTTGATTTTGGGGAACACAAACTCATTGTATCTGACATCTAGCAGCTCGGGAGTTACATTTTTCTCCTATATCACCAACACTCTAAGAAGGAGAGTTGAGGAAGGAGAATTGCAAGTTTGAGCCTAGCTTGAGTAATTCAGCAAATTAATAAGATCATGTCTCAAAAGAAAAAAACAGTGCTGGGGATACACTTTAAGGTGAAGTTCTTGAGTTCAATCCCTAGTACTGAAAAAAAATAATTTCAACAAATAAGTTTGTATATTTACAGTTTATTTAGATCATTTATTATTTATTATTATTATTATTATTATTATTATTATTATTTAGATTCTGGTTTCTGTTTTACCTTCAACTTGTTTTCAAGATTCCTTCTCTCTAAGGATTATGCACACTCCCAGGACTCATTTGGAATGAAAGTGAGTATTAAGCCACTCTGTACTCATTCATCCATGAATAAAGGTTACTATAAAAGTATTTTCTGATGTAGGATCCTGTGTGCAGTCACTGGATTGTGCAAGCTACAGCCATGATACTTTGCATTTGCCTTCCTATGTGCTTTTCCCTCTAACGTTCATCCATTCCCATTGCAAATCCCTAGGCAACAAAATTTGAGTCCCTTCAAGTAGAGGAACTCCAAAATCTTTTCTTTTATGACATCTTTATTCTTAAACTACTCTCTCCTTCAAGAAAACTAAGAAAATCATATCAATGGGTCTCTACCTAAAAAACATTTGAAAAATTGTATCACACATATTTTAATAGGACAGAATGCTTAAATAATCTAATGTTGAAATAGTAGATTATAACATTGAGTATGATGCTAAAAGTCCATTTCTCTAAATAAGGGTTCAAACTTTCAAATGTTTTATTATGAGTTTAAAACATATTCCTTGTTTCTTTCACAAATAATACAATCACTTTATGAAAAGATATTCAAGCAGCTGGGAGCAATTTCTGGCTTACAACTAGCACAAATATTTTGTTAATAACTTGAATGATCTGGGAAAAGGACTGTGAGCATCAACTAACATGTTGGCTACAAATGACACCTGGATTTTAGCATGGAGAGACCAACATCTTGTGAACTCAGGCCTGGAATCCTTACCTCTGTGAATTCAAAAGTAAGAAAGTTTTGTTATGTTAAGCTTCTGTATTTATGGTTATTCCTTACATAGCAGTAGAAAATAAACACAGGCACATATACAAGTTGTTCCAATCAAGTGTAAGGAGTGAATATCCAAGTTTAAGATACCATATAATTACTTTGGAGTATCTGGATTAAGACAAGAATAAAAAGAGATAACATTGTCAAGCAAAAGAAGAGCATATCAACCTCAATGAGGTTTAACTTTGCTTATTTTTTTTTTCTTTTCTGAAACAAATTTTGTTGACTGGCAGATTTACATGATGTTTTGTACTCAATAGAGTCCACCGTGTGGGAAGATCACTAATAAAATTTCTGTGTCAGTGCTTTCTGAGAGGTGTGTGCTGGGGCACAGGTAGACAGGTTACCTTCTCTAAATCTAGTCAGCATTTTCAATAAGAAAATGGAAACTCTTTTCATTACTTTTAATGTTATTTTAAAGATTCAGGGCTCATCATGCCAAACAGATGACTAAGCTGCCTCATTTATCTTAATTAAAGTTCATTTTAATCAAGATACTGTCTGTCATACAATATTTCTTGAAAGACAGTTCTTAGTCTAATCATCATAACATCAGTCACAAGGGAAGTACCATCAGGGGTGCGTGTTTGAATATACAGCTCAATGTCAAAATGAAGAGTCAGTTCTAAAATCTTATAAAATGAACTTTTTGAAAAAAGCACGATAGACACTTAATTCAAATATTTGTGGCCTAGTGTCCTAGCTCTTTTTTCAGTTCCACAAATAATTATAATGAGAAAATATCATGGTCAGTTAATGTATCTGGAAACCTCACTTATGCTATTTTCCTATTTATTAAACAAAAAACAAGTAATTTAAAATAGAATATAAATTATGTGTTTCTGACCACTTAAATTATTGAAGATTGCCAGTTTAAACCTTGAATTGTTCCAACTCTTTACTCTCTTTAGTTATAGGAGAAAATGTTACATCATGTGACTTTTCTTTGACCCTTGTCTTGGACATATGAATTGTTTGGAAAAATGGATGTTCACATCACTGCTGTAAGCAAAGACTTGGGAAAGCATTTATATACTTGTGCTTGTTCTCTTTGGCTTCTACAGCAAAGGTATAAATGATAGGCTAGTCCAACCCAATGGTCCCAGGAGGACATTGAGAGACACCTGGAGCAGAATACCCAGTTCACTCAGAGTTAAAGTCAGCAGAAATATTTATTCACACTTAGCTGCGCAACTTCTAGAAATAGCTGTGCAACTTGCCAACTTATGAACTCATTAGCGCTTACTTTCGTTTGCCACCAAGATTCTATGGTTGATTAAATAATAAATATATAACAATTCTATCAAAAAGCTATTTGATACATTTTCCAAATTTAATATTTACATAAAACTCAAGAATAAGAAAACAAGAACAATTATCAAGTCTAAGTAACAAAATTTCTAATCTGTTTAAGAATTTTAAAGATGTTAAGAATGATAGTTTAAGCAGGGACTTAGTATCAACAGTAAAAACATGGTAGATATCTGTATAATGTGTTTCAAATAGCACAAATTCAAATGCACATGCCTTTAAATTAAAAGAAGTGTATACTGATTGTAGTGTTAATTCTTAATGTCACCTTTGAACATTACTGCTTATGAATAAACACACATATTGCAGTTCTCGTTAAATACATTTCATAGTATTCACACCATAAATCTGTAAATATTCATAATGAGACATTACTAAATGTTGTACAAAGTATGTTAGTTAATCTGGTCAAAAACTATAAGGGCCTTTGTGTATTTCATCAGTAGAAAGCAACAAACAAACAAACAGAAAAACCAAGGTTGTAGCTATGGGACCAGTTGATGAAATTTTAAAAATCTAAAAATATTTTTCTGACAATTTACAAAGACTTTGTTTCCGTATTTTCCTTCTCCCATATTTTTCTTTTCCCTTCTTTCCTTTCCCCTAACCCTCCCACTTCCTTCCCCTTTGGACCTTTTCTTCCTATTTCACATTATCTGTTATACATTTTGATCCTGATTTACACTTTCAGTTTCTCACACCAGAGAAACTATTCGGTATTTACACATGTGTTCTATTTATTCCACTTAAGAGTATGGGCTCAATGTGCATCCATTTAGCTATAAATGTCTCTAGCTTCTCATAGGTTCTCATAAGAACCAAGATATATCATTTAAAGGTACAAATTCCCATTGATGAACGTTATCATACTGTATGCCTAAAATGTACCAATAAACTTAATGAATTAAAGATATTTCTCTTACTGGCACAGAGTGACAGTTCCTTGAAGATAGAACAGTTTCAGGGGAGAACTAAAGGCTCTTGTGGGGCTCACTGGCTGGATAGGGCTGCCTAAGTTGCTCAGTCCACATTCTAGCATAGTGCTCCTTGGGGATTCTTGAAGATTTATGAGTAACTAGTGTCATGGCTCCAGGGAACACAGGCTACCAATCTCGATGGCTTTTATGTGGCGCTAACTCTGTGAGTAGAAAATGTCAGCTTGGGAAGCATAGTTATTTCCACTTAGATTTCAGAAGATGACACAGAGAGCTTCAGGGCTTGGGCAGAGAACTATCACAGGAGTAGGGCCAATGCAGACAGCCCCTACTAAGAGTCCCCTCAGAACTCCAGAATGTGATCCCAACCTTTGAGATCTGCAAGTACCTGACTGCAACCTATGAGAGCTGCTGGTTATGTGGAGCCCAGAAAAGCCATATGGGCATGATCTCTAGGGCCAAGGATGGCCAGCTCCTTGTCTAGTGGGTCCTGAAAGCAGTCCATGGGCTTAGAATTCTATTAATTCTCTTAATGTTGTTTGTTCTGTTGGGTTTTGGACTTATTTAGGACTTGTTACCTCTTTCTTCTGGCCTGCTTCTTCCTTTTAAAATCTGATTGTGGATTCAACATCTTTCCCCTCATTTTACTCTGGAAGCAGAAAATTTGTTTCATTACATAGGCTCATAGACAGGAGAATTTGCCTCAAGAAGTCATAACCATTTCTGACTTAGGTGATATTTCCATGACACTTTAGATTTTAAAGTTGTTATTGAAATGAGGTAAGACTTTTTGGTCTTGTTACAATGGAGTGAATGCATTTGTATGTAAGAAGAATATGAATTTGGGAAAATTAAGTGTAGAATGCTATAGTTCAATGATGATGTTCTATCCAAAATTCATGTGGAATTTTGATCCCCAATGCAACAGAATTAGAGATTTGGCCTTTGGAAGGTGATAAGATATGGGGTCCTTACAACTGAGATTATTTCCCTTATAAAAGATCTTAAGATTAAAAAGAACACCCTTTTGTCCTTCTGCCATGTTAGGGTGCAGCAGTGAGGTCGCCAGAAGCACCAAATGCTGGAATGTTTGTCTTCAACTTCAGAATGGCATGCAGTGATTTTTTTTTTTTTTTTCTGGTCATGGTTCTCTTGCTGTACCTATGTAAGTAATCAGTCCAAATTTAAATCAGAATCAAAACAGGATGATAGTAGGTAGAAGTTTTGTTACAATAGAAACTATGCTGCATCCTTGCTAGTTATTTGATTATTGTCCCATTCCTTTCTTTGACCTGTTTTCACTTACTGGAATCTCTATTTTGTTTTCTATTTGTTATCTGCCTGCAAACTCAATTGGATCCAGAAGTAATGTTCTTTACTTAACTGTAACATATGCAAATAAGTAGTGCCATAGAAATAAGAAAACTCAAGGTTTTTCTTAAATTTGAACAGATCAAATATACTTTTTTAAAAAAGTCTCACAAATAAATTCAATGTCAGGTATTGAGGTCACCAGTTGCACTGAAAACACTGAATCAGCCAGCACCCTGGCAGCAATCCACTGGAACCCCCCACTGCTTTGACCTCTTCTCTGTACAGCCACCTGGTTCCACACTACAAAGATGCAGAGGACACTAGACCACCAGACCACTTTACTGGAGCTAATCAAGTTCTCAGCATTTAAAGAATTCCTGCCCGGCGGTAGGGGCTTCTAAGCTGCCATTCCACTGCTCCTGGTCCAGAAGAAGGGGCTGGCCATCCACCATCCCTCCCGCCATTCCCAGCCCAGAAGAAAGGGCTTTTGGGCTGCTCTCCATCCCGACCCTCCCAGCCCAGAGGTAGGGGCTTCTGAGCAACCTTCCCATTACTCCTGGTCCACAGGAAGGGGCTTCTGGGCTGCCAAACATCCCACCACTCCCGGCCCAGAGGAAGGGGCTTTCAGGCCACCATCCCTACCACTGCTCCCAGCCCCTGGCCCTTCTCTCCCAGCTCAGAGGAGGTGAACCTCGTGGAGGTCAACAGTACCTCCCTTGCCGCCCAAGTCAAAATGAGAAAACACATAAATAAGTCTCAAAACCAGACTTCCAGATCACCTACAGAAATCCCAAAGGGAAATGAGATGGAACACTCTGATACTCAGCCACCTGGACCCACTGAACTGGCAAAAAAAGGGGATCTGGAAAAAAATGAAATCAGGAATAATTTCTCAGATAACAGGAGAAATTGGACTCCTAGTGCAAAACATGATTAAAAAATCTAGACAGGAGCTGAGGAACATGATGGAATCCCAACATAGGAAACAAATGGAATTCATAAAAAAGATGCAAATAGATTTACAGGACATGAAAAACTCCATTGTAAGTCTATACAGCAGAATGAGCCAATGTGAGGACAGAATTTCAGATATAGAAGATAAGATTGAAATTAGTGACCAGGAAAAGAAAAATTGCTTCATCATTATAAGGGATCATGAGAAATAAATACAGCAGCTACTAGACAATGCAAAGAAGAATAACATAAGACTGATTGGGCTCAAAGAAGAAACAGGAGAGAGTGGAGATGACATAAAAAAACTCTTCACAGAAGTAATGGCAGAAAACTTCCCAAGCAGGGGAAAATAACTTGACATACAGATAAGTGAGGCATATAGGACTCCAGCTAGCCTTAATCAAAAAAATCTACACATAGGCATATAATAGTTAGGATTCCAGAAATTCAGCAGAAGAATAAAATTCTACAAGCAGTGAGAGAAAAGAAACAAATCATATACAAAGGAAAGCCCATCAGAATGACAGCAGACATCTCAATGCAAACCATCAAGGCAAGAAGAGCTTGGAGTGACATATTCCAAGCCCTAAAAGAAAACAGCCTCCAACCCAGATTGATGTACCCTGCAAAATTATTTTTCAAAATTGATGGAGAAATAAGATACTTGCATGACAAAGAGGACCTCAGGAATTTCGTGAATACCAAACCAGCGCTCCAAAGAATTTTAGACAATAGCCTAGGAACAGACATTGAGGATCGCAACCCCAGGAAGCAAATCAGAATGAACTCATCTGGCATGACAAGAAATTAAATGCAAAGGGAGAGAACCCAACAAAAAGAAAACGTCATGGCAATGATAACTCAATATGTTTCAGTTATAACCATCAACGTTAATGGTCTCAATTCACCAATCCAAAGAAACAGACTGGCAGAAAGGGTCAAGAAGCAAAATCCAACAATATGCTTCATACAAGAAATACACATAATTCAAAAGGAAACTCATAGACTGAAAGGTAAGGTTGGAAAATAATACTCCATGTGACAGGAACCAAAAAAAGCAGGAGTAGCTATCCTCTTTGCAGATCGAGTAGATTTCAAGCCAACACTGATTAAGAGAGATGAAGAAGGACACTACATCCTTGTCAAGGGAAGAATCCAAGAGGAAGAGATGACAATCATAAATATCTATGCACCAAACACTAGTGCACCCAACTATATAAAACAAATACTAACGGACATGAAAAGCCATATATGCACTAACACAATTGTAGTGGGTGACCTCAACACCACACTGTCACAAATAGATAGATCAACTTGACAAAAAATAAGTAATGAAGTACTAGAACTCAATTGAACTCTTGAACAAATGAACTTAACAGATGTTTATAGAGTCTTCCACCCTACAAAATCAGAATACACATTCTTCTCAGCTGCACATGGGTCGTTCCCCAAAATAGACCACATACTCACACACAGAACATGTTTAAGTAAGTGCAAAGGAATTGAAGTTATCCCCTGTATATTATCAGACCATAGTGCGATGAAATTGGAGATCCATAGCAAAAGAAGCTGGAAAAATTTCATAAACATGTGGAAATTGAAGAACACACTTCTGAAAGCCAATGGGTCATAGAGGAAATTAAAGAAGAAATCAGAGAGTTCCTTCAATTAAATGACAATGACAATATAACATAGCGGAATCTATGGGACACAATGAAAGCAGTCTTACGAGGGAAATTCATAGCAGTGAATATGCATATTAGGAAAACAGAATGAGCCCAATGAAACAACCTGATTCTGAACCTCAAACTTCTAGAGAAAGAAGAGCAGGATGAACCCAAAGGTCATACAAGGGGGGAAATTATAAACATCAGAGCAGAAATCAATGCAATAGGGACTAAGAGAACAATACAAAAAATCAATGAAGCCAAGAGTTGGTTCTTTGAAAGAATAGACAAAATTGACAAACCATTAGCCAACCTTATCAGGAAAAGGAAATAAAATGCCCAGATCCATGCAATTAGGAATGAAAAGGGTGAAATTACAACAGACCCAACAGAAACCCAGAGGATCATCAATACCTACTTCTAGAACCTATACGCCAATAAGATGGACAACACAGAAGAAATGGACAGATTCCTAGATACATATGAATTACCAAAGTTGAATGAAGATGTAAAAATTCTAAACAACCCAATATCAACCAATGAAATTGAAAATGTAATTAAAAACTTAACAAGTAAGAAAAGCCCAGGCCCTGATGGCTTCACTGCTGAATTCTACAAAACATTTAGAAAGTAACTATTGCCACTACTGTTTAAACTCTTCAATGAAATTGAAAGGGAAGCAATACTCCCAAATTCATTCCTAGAAGCAAGCATCACCTTGATCCCAAAAGCAGAGAAAGACCCAAATGAATAGAAGAACTACAGGCCAATCTCACTAATGAACATAGATGCAAAAATCCTTAATAAGATACTGGCAAATAGAATGCAGAAGATCATCAAGAAGATCATACACCCTGATCAAGTGGGATTCACCCCAGGGATGCAGGGATGGTTCAACATATGCAAATCAATCAATATAATACACTATATCAATAGTGCCAAGGAGAAAAACCATGTGATTATCTACATAGACACAGAAAAATAATTTGCCAAAATCCAACATGCATTTATGATAAAAATCCTAAAAAAATTGGAATAGATGGTCTCTACCTCAAACGGATAAAAGCCATCTATGAAAAACCAGCAGCCAATATCATACTAAATGGTCAAAAACTGAAATCCTTCACACTAAAATCAAGAATGAGACAAGGATGTCCACTATCACCACTCTTGTTCAATATAGTTTTGGAAACATTAGCCATGGCAATTAGACAAGAGAAATGGAATAAAGATAGGAAATGAAGAAGTCAAATTGTCATTATTTGCAGATGACATGATACTGAATATAGAAGACCCCAAGAACTCTACCAAAAGTCTTCTAGCCTTAATAACCAAATTCAGTCAAGTAGCTGGTTACAAGATCAACACACAAAAATCAGTAGCTTTCCTCTACATGAATGACAGACTCACTGAGAGAGAAATAGGTCATACAATTCCTTTCACAATAGCATCCAAAAAACTGAAATACCTAGGAATCAACCTAATGAAAGAAATCAAAGACCTCTTCTCTGAAAACTATGGCACTCTGAAAAGAGAAATTGAAGATGATATCAGAAAATGGACAGACATCCCCTGCTCCTGGGTAGGAAGAATTAATATAGTGAAAATGGCCATACTTCCAAAACTGCTGTATAGATTTAATGCAATTCCAATTGAGATCCCAGCAGCATACTTCACAGACCTTGAGAAAAAAATCCACAAATTTATTTGGAACAAGAAGAGACCCAGAATAGCAATAGCAATTCTAGGTAACAGAGACATGGCAGGGGGTATCACAATCCCCAACCTGCAACTCTGCTACAAAGCTACTGTGATAAAAACAGCATGGTACTGGCAAAGAAACAGACCTGAGGACTAGTGGAACAAATTAGAAGATGCAGAAACAATGCCAGACACACTCAGCCATCTCATCTTCGATAAAGGAATCCAACACCCTCACTGGAGGAAAGATAGCCTCTTTAATAAATGGTGCTTGAATAATTGGGTTTCCACTTGCCAAATATTAAAACTAGACCTATATCTCTCACCATACACTAAACTAAAATCGAAATGGATTAAATATCTAAATATTGGAAAAGAAACGCTGAACTGGCTGGAACAGAGGTTAGGTAGAATTCTTGAGGACATCGATGTAGGAAAAGATTTTATGAACAAAACCTCAGTTGCCCATGAACTAGCATGAACAATCAACAAGTGGGATCTCTTCTTATTAAAAAGCTTCTGCACAGCAAGAGAAACCACCAGCAGTGTGAAGAGACAACCCACAATGTGGGAAATAATCTTCACCTGCTCTTCCTCAGACAAAGGTCTACTATCTCGAATCTATAAAGAATTTAAAAAGATCAGACCTCCCAAATTTAAAGACCCAATCCAAAAATTGGCATCTGGAATGAACAGACATTTCTCAGACAAGAAAGTAGAAATAACAAATAAATACATGAAAAAATGTTCAACATCACTGGTCATTCGAGAGATGCAAATGAAAACAACACTGAGATTCCACCTCACACCAGAAGAATGGCTGCTATCATGAAATCAACCAATAACAAATGCTGGTGGGGCCATGGAGAAAGTGGAACCCTTCTCTACTGCTGGTGGGAGTGTAGACTGAAGCAACCACTGTGGAAATCAGTATGGAGATACTTCAAAGAACTAGGACTGGAAGTCTCCCTTGACCTAGCTATTCCACTGCTGGGGATCTTCCCCAAAGAATTAAAAGAATCATACCCCAGTGATATATGTGCACCCATGCTCATAGCAGCATAGTTTGTAGTAGCTAAAACTTGGAAACAGCCCAAATGCCCATCAATTGGAGACAGGATAAAGAAAATGTTTTTTTTTTCATAAAATGGAGTACTACTCAGCCATAAAAAATGAGAAATTAGAGACGTTTAGAGCTAAGTGGATGCACATTGAGGCGATACTCTTAAGTGAAACAAATAGGACACTCATGTGTAAATACCGAATAGTTTCTCTGGTGTGAGAAACTGAAAGTGTAAATAAGGACTCAATGTATAATAGGTAATGTGAAATAGGAAGAAAAGGGACAAAGGGGAAGGAAGTGGAAGGGGTAGTGGAAAGAACAGGAGGGAATGGGATTAATATGAGAAAATGGAAAAATAGGAGCAAAATCTTTGTAAATAGGGTGGAATGGAGGGGTTGAAGGGAGGGCTGGGCAAGGGTGAAAAATAAGAACCAAGAGAGAATATGTAAAGGTGCAAATTTCCAATGATGAATGTCATTATATTGTATAACTAAAATGTACCAATGATTAGAATAAATAATTGATAATGCAAAATAGAAAGTAAAGGTCCAAAGGGGTAGGAGTAGTGGGAGGAGCAGGGGAAAGGAAAGAAGGGAAAGGAAAAATGCTGAGAAATGGAAAAAATGGAAATAAAGTCTTTGTAAATAGGGAAGAGTGGAGGGCGTGAAGGGAGGGCTAGGAATGGGGAATAAATGAGAACCAAGACGCATCATGTAAAGGTACAATTCCCAATGAGAAATGTAATTGTGTTTTATACCTAAAATGTACCAATAAAAGAATTTTAAAAAATAAATCAAATAAACTCAATGTCAATCAGTATGACCATACAAAAATATTTATTTTTCACAAACCTACAACTTCCTATTTGTTTTTTTATCTTATGTCTTTCATCCTCATTCTAGAATGACCAGTCACTTTACTTTAGTATAAATTTTGCACATTTTCCCTTAACAAAAATTCTTATTTTATACATTCTATATTTTTTCTTATATAAAACAACAATCTTTTCTTTTGCATATTAATAAAAATTGCTTCTCTTATGCTTAGTGGTTTCATTTTCATTTATTGGTTATAATTTTTAACTATCAACATTTTTCATTCTTACTAAGGAATAGATACTTGCAAATTAAGTATTGCATTTTCAGGATAATAATACCCTTCCAAATATGCCATTTCACAATTTTGTTGTTATCTGCTTCCTTACCAACATTTTCTAGTCCGTTAAAACTAACATGTTTATTAACAAACCCAAATATCTTTAATGTATCCACAGGATTCAAAAGAGAAACCAAAAGTATATGAACTGAAACTTACATATACTAATTTAGGTTTAGGGCCGGGGATTTAGCTCAGTGGTGCCGCAGGCTGCTTTGCAAAGGGCAAGGTCCTGGGTTCAATCCCCATGACCAAAAATAAGTAATTCAAGTGTAGTTATCTCAAATCTTATTTGGAAATTATTTAGATCAGCCTATTATAATATTAAACAAAGCATCATCTCAACTTACCCATTGACTATTTTTATAGCACATACATGTAAAACTAGCATCATAAAAGAAAACACAAAATGTTGTAAAACAAACTAAAAAAGTAATAAATGTTAAATACATAAATTTTCAATTCTACTTCTGTATTTGATATACAGAGAGTAACTGATATCAAGGAATTGATTTTATTATATCTAGTTATATCGTTATACTTAGGTTGAATTTATAATTTTTATAACCTAAACATGTAATGGATGTGCTATTACCTTGTTTGACCAAGTAGCATAGAAATGTATGCTCATGCTATACTTCATGTTAATAACTCAGAAGGCATAGATTCTTTGAATAGCACTTATTTATTTCTAAAACTGTTTTATTAAAGCTCTTTTAAGGTACTTTATAGATTTTATATACCCCCAGAGGTAGAAAAACATCATAATGAGTACAAACATACATGCACATATACATAAACATATAGGCAGACACAAATGGAAATAGTTTTCATTATAAAATTTTACTTATGAGTCAGGTGAACACATTGATGTAAACTTATTAGTTTATATAAAATAGTTGACTCATCCTTTCTTTCTTTTTTTTTTTTTTTTTTTTTTGTGGTACCGGGAATTGAACTTGGGTCCTTGTGCTTGTGCAGCAGGCAACGAAACCACTGAGCTAAATCTCCAGCCCCTACTCATCCTTTCTTAACATGTTTTTTATCCAAATTAGATTTCTGGAAGATAGAATAAGCTATGTTTACTCAATATAGGAGTGGCACTGTTTCCTGATAATATTTATTGCAGAGACTTTTGGGGTTTTTCCTTTCCCTTTTGTGTATTCTGATGGAGGCATGGGTGACATTTTAAATGACAGAACAAAAGCACATCAAGCAACTCTTTATGTCTCCAAACCCCATCTGACTGGACAAACTATCCATGTTCTTTCCAAGTAAGTTATTTTTTCCTTTTCAACCTTGGTGGTCTTAGGGCCATTTGAGGCCCAAATGAGGAAGGGTCCAAATTTCAAATGACCCTGGGGATTTGAGAAGCTGGAGTGGAAAAAGAAAATTCTGGGAGTGATGGACCGGGGGCAGAGGAAGAATAGTTTTGAAAAGGGACAGAGTAAAGGATTATAGGAAATGGGAAGTGGTATAAAATAGGAAAGAGTGGAAGTAAGAAGAAAAATAGATATTGAGGGTGCCAGTTTGGGAGCATCTTTGTTTCCCAGTCAGGCCACTGATGTTCCATATCCTCGATGAAATCATGCCTACCAGAAAGGCAGTGGACAGGGACAGCTCTGTAGTACAAAGTTCGTGGTCAGCAAGTGTCTAAGGAGTGATTTCCAAGAAGCTCCAATTATTTAAACTAGTGATACTTTTCTGCTTATGAACAAAATGATTTGGGACATTAACTCAGCATATGATCTCTATTTTAGTCTCTGAAACACAGAAGCCTAGGATTCTAACTTGGTCTCCATTTTTCTAGGTCTCCAACCTATTTTCTATAGTCTGAATCTTATGACTCACAGCCTGTGTTCTACAAACTTCAATGGACTATGATCTGGAGTAATGCCTTGAGGATCAGACTCACCAGGAAATCATTGATCATTTAGGAGAGGAGAAGACAAAGTCCCCGATTGAGAAAATCTGGGTCCTAGGTGAAAGATCTAGCAGCCTAATGATGAGTGTGACCTTAGTAAAATCACAGAACCATAACTATTAGAGAAAATTTGAGCAGAACATGAATTAAAGTAGTAAAAATACATTTTATTCTAAAACTCTTTTAAGGGAGGAATTGAGTCCAGTTCTATATTGAGGTCTTCTCCCCCTACTCCTATTGTTGTCCTTTCTTAAAATCTGTTTTTATTGCATTTGTTACTGTTCACTTCTGATTTTCTTTGACAAAAAGTATGATTTGTCTGATCTACAAAATGCATAATGACTTTTACATTAAGTACAAATGAATTAGATCTTTACTAAGTATCATAACTCCAATCAGTCTGTGAACTGAAAGAAGAGTACTAATTGTAGTTTTAGATTCCATTATGATATTTAGATCACTAGAAAGACATAAATGTGAATCAATGAACTGTAGAAAGGTAAACTTCTAAAAACTCTCAGCCACAGTCACGTTGAATATTCATTTATAAAAAAACAGTTCCATACTGACTCACTTTACCTGGGATCTTGCACTTTCATAAAATGTTGCAGTAAACAAATCATTATAGAGAAAAATTAATGATATGATGAAAGATTTCGTATCGTGTTGAGGTTTCATTGCTAAGCATTCCTGTTAATGAAGTAATTTAAGAGTCGTTAAACTATAGTTTGGAGAAAGGTCACCATGGACTAATTTGCATGTATCGTAAAATAAGGATCACAAAGTAATTAATTTTATGTTCCATAATTATACAATTAAACATGTGAAACCTCAAAATTATCTGTAACTTCAAGTGTTCATCTTTAGTGACCATTTAAATTAGCTACATTACCGTATATCTCTCCTGTATGGCTAACTCATTGGGGCTCTACTACTATAAATATAGTAGTATTTATAAATTTATATAGCTTCCAAATGCAATTGAGTGCATCAAGGTCCCATTTTTTATGAGGGCCAGAAATTTAATATATTCAGAAAACAAAGTATATTACCCAAGAGCAGAAATAGAGAAGCAAGAGAAAGCAGTATATAATCTATTAATTTATTTTATATATGCCATATAATTTAAATTATAAATCTAGTTAATGGAAAAGAAAAATATTTTTTACTACTCTGTAATGGCTAAAATGATTGACATTCATTCATACAA
This sequence comes from Heterocephalus glaber, assembly GCF_053883595.1. Lineage (NCBI taxonomy): Eukaryota > Metazoa > Chordata > Mammalia > Rodentia > Bathyergidae > Heterocephalus > Heterocephalus glaber. Next base: position 5,862,705 of record NW_028258308.1, on the reverse strand, counting down.
CAATATTCAAGAATTGTCTAGAATTCAATCTTATTGTTATCATTAAGTATATAGCAGAGAACATGATAGATTCCTTTGCTTTCAGGATATATTAGACTACGTTCTCACTATTATCGGTTACTACAAGAAATAAAACTCTAACATTTGATATTTTAATAGGTTTCTATTACAGTGAAGCAAATATCTGAAGAATTTATAGAGTTAACTACCAATTATCCTAGTACATACTTATTAAAAAATAATATATACCCAATGAACAAAATTGACATGGATTCTCTAATAAATCATCTGTAAAATTATGAAAAAGTCATAGACTAGAGTACTCGTTGGGAAACATGGTCTTTTAAGATTTGGTGATATTGGGGCTGGGGATTTAGCTCAGTGGTGCCGCTGCCTGCCTCAATCCCTGGTACCAAAAAAGAAAAAAGAAAAGATTTGGTGATATTATGAATGACCATGAATCCCCACAGGAAATTGAAAGAAGCAGATTTTAAATCATTACTTTTATCTTAGATATACTTAACTTTAGTGATCGTGAATTCCAAGTACAATCAATTAATTTCCACTTGATGTGAAATCTTCTTGGAAAATTAAGATATATAAATACCTATTAAATGCCATACCTTTAGAGCTCTAAACAGTAAAGATTTCTATATATGGCTTTAGGAATGAAAATTATGGAGGAAGAGAGGAAGGAGGGGTGGGAAAGGGGACATAGGAAATTAAGATGTGCTATGCTCATGTACCAACTCCTCCTCATGAATGTAATCACTGTCCACTGAAAACATGTACCAATGAAACTAAAAATTAAAAATAAATCAACATTTAGGTACATTCATTGATAAGTTTATCTTAGTTTAAACTCTGCACGACATTAAATACAGTGAAAATAGAAGCTGTTGTAAGAGCATCAGGGCAGTTACAGAATGACTAGATTGTGGAAATACAAATCTGGAAATTGGAAAGTTAGAGTTTTTCATGTCAAAAAAAGAGACTGCTTTTAGTTCAGCTATATTTCTCTTGTTTCTGTGGGAAAAATGCCTCAAAAGGCATAATCATCACAGTAGAAAAAATTATAGAAGTAATTCCCATTATTTGCATAACAGAAGTAAACATTTTGCCTCACACAAACAATAAATGTATTCTTGAAACTTGGAGTTTTTTCTTCAATAAATGTAACAGTAGCATTTCATATATATTTTATTATTTAGAGTTTATTCAGGAAAATACAAGTTTCTGCAAGTGTTTTGAGAAGGAAGTGACTTAAAACAGGAAATTTGAAGCTAACTCAGAAAGTGGAATTCAGATCTCAGAAACTGGAATTGCAGTGTAGCCAAGGCTTGAGAGACAGGTAGTACCACTTGGGTGTTTCCAAGAGAACTCCTAGATGCCACTACTCATAGCATCCACTACCCCCAACATCAATGTGAGTGAATCTACAGAGTCCATCCAAAGGTGGCAGGTAAATCATGTTGTCTCCTGTTTGATGGTCCCCAGGTGACTTCCCAAAAGCCTCAAGGGAATAATGACTTATCTTGCTTTGCCATCATCTCAGTCTACATTTGGCCACACATTGGTGGAATCCACATTGGCGGAATCTGACAAGAACTTTCCTGGCTGGGGATTTGAGGAAATTAAGACTTCAGGCTTGTCACAGCCATGGGGGAAAAGAAGAAGCTCTGAAAAACAGAACTGTTGGTAAATATGAGTAAACATCTGGTGTATCTTTTTACCGTGCTCTCATATCTTCTTGTTTCAAGGAATTTTTATGATTTTTACAGTAAAAAGTCATCTTATTAATCCAAGTAATTATATCTTATTGAAGTTCTTTATATACTTTAAATATTTGTGAAGTAAACATCTTTGACAGAAGTAACTTAATCTTAAATGTTTTTGCTCTTCACTTATTCCAACAGTTTGATAAAACTACTCTTGAAATTCTTCTCAAGAATGGTAGCAACATATAATATTATCGCTACATTTTCTATCATCATTTTCTTCTCCTTTGTGTTATTAATAACAGTTCACATTTTTTTTCTGGGTACCAGGAATCCAACTCAGGACCTTCTGCTTACCAGACAGGTGTGGGGGCGCTGAGCTAAATCCGGGGCTTACTGTTCCCATTCTTAAAGTCTCTGTTTACTTGCAATTTGTTTATTTGGTCTTCAGTGTTCATCTCTTGCTGATTCAACATCTATTTCTAGTACTGTTCCTCTTTTATTGTTTACTTTTTGCCTCTTTCTCACTTTTCTTTTTTTATCAGTCCAGTAATTTTTCTGCAGATTTATTTCTTCTTTTCAATTCCATAAATTCTCTTGTTATATTAAGAGTCCATCTTGAGCTTGCAGCTACTTGGCAATAATTCATACAGGTTCACATATGATCCCAACCTCCGGACCAAATTCCACATCTCTATATTAAGCTTTGTGCTCAATAAGTCTAATTACGTAGCTAACAGAATATATAGCAAACAATTGTTATACAATGACAACGATATTTAAAAAATAACAAATGAAAATGCTTCTTTTCCTATGGTCCCTGTTTCAGTTAATAACTTCATAATTTGATACCTTATGGTTGAAAGCAAAGATAAACAAATCTGCATTACTGGATCATTTACTATGGTCTAATATACAGCACCGCATCAATAAATGGTGCCTGAAAAGATAAAAGGGGATATTTCCTCATAGAAAACTATGAAATATTATATGAATGAATTTGAGAGAACTAAGTGGCAGGAAAAAATTTTCAAAACATCATTTCCCAAACTAGACCAAGTTATTCTGACAGAAGCATGTGGCCTGACAAGGAACTTCTAAGCGGTCCAGCCAGGAATGAAAAGAGATCCAAATTAGTAAATATTGATGAACAACCTATATTTACTGAAAGAGATGTGTTGGTCTCTGAAAAAAGGGCTTTTGCAGGTTATCAAAAGCAAAGAGAAACAACATGAGGAAGACAAATCACATAGTTTGAACAAGTAGCTGTAGAAAAAAAATTCCAAATTAAGAAGCACACTTACAATTTGTCTTCTCCATTTGCATAAGGCATTTAATTTAGGGATAAGGATTTGAAACAAATCTATTCTAGTGATCCAAATTATATGTTCTTTAACATATAGTTCAGAGCTGATCGTTCTTGCCACATCAAAAGTGGACTAAGGCCCTCACAGCTCCTTATTAAAAAAAAATTCTGTACTAACGTGTCATAACCTAAAACATTAGTTGTAACACTCATCATACATTGAAATAACCTAATTACTATTATGCCTTTATATGTACATGATAATATGTTCAATTTAATTAGTCACCAGATAAATACAAATTGAAGTCACAATTTGATATTTCTATGTACTTGTTAGAACATTTCTAAAAACTGACGGCACTGAGTGCTGACAAGAAGAGCACGTAGAATTCTCATCTTTCCTCTCAGCCATTTCTGATACCCCATTCTGGTTTAGATTGTCATTTCCATAAGATCCAGTGCTCTTGTGTGTTCTGTGCATTTTTTACTGTTTCCGTATCTTCTTTGGATGGGTGTATATTCAAGTTATTCACTTATTTTTATAGGGCTGTTTGTCTTTTTGTTGGAAGGGTGCAAGAGTTATTTGTGATTTACAAAATGTTTCTCTCATTCTTTTTGTTCTATTTTCATTTTCTTAATTATGTTGTTTTATGCACAACAGTTTTTAATTTTGATGAAGTTGTTTTCATCTATTTTTTTCTTTTTTTGCTAGTGCCTATCTCAGTTCTACTCCTTTGTTCTATATGCCTACCCTTATTCTCATACCAAAAATCTTTCAATGATTATGTCTTTGTATTAAGTTTTGAAATCAGGAGATATGAGACTGTTAACTTTATTTTTCTTCTTAAAGATTAGTTTTGCTACTCAGAACTACTTCTAATCATGTATGAATTTGAGGACAGGCTTTCTTTTACTCTTAAAAAAAATTAGAATTAGAGCAAAAATTGCTTTTAATCTATAGATTGCTTCAGTAGCATTCATTGATATGTAAACAATGTTAAATCTTCCTATCCTTAAACATTAATTCCCTTACCATTTATTTAAGTCTTCCTTAGGCAACATTTTCATTTTTGCAATACAGGTTTTTCACCTCCTTTGTTAAATTTATTCCTACATATATTATTGCTTTGGACGCAAGTGTAAATTGAATTGTTCTTTTAACTTCCTTTTGGTGTGTTTATTGCAGGTTTAAAGGGGAAAAACCTGACTTTTTGTGTGTAGATCTTATATCCTGAAGCTTTTGGAATTTGTTTATTAACTCTAATAGTTCTTTTCTTTTTTAAATACATTGTTCATGATTTTATATTTATAGTTCTGTGTTATCTTGAAACAAGTATTTTTGCTTCTTTTTAACTTGTATACTTTTTAAATTATTTTTATTCCTCTTCATTGCTTTTGAAATGTATCTAATAAGATTGTGAATAGCAGTGATAAAAGCAGACATCTTTGTTTGTTTTTCTTGCTTTCTCTTAATGAGAAAACTTTTCAGTTTTTTTCAGTTTCCTCAGGGAGTATATGATATGAGTTGTGAGGTTCTTTTTACAAATGTTCTTTATCATTTTGAGAAAATTTCCTTTTAATTTCCAGTGTACTGAGGGTCCTTCTTATTGTCTAAATGATTTGTCTGTAATGTTCTTTTATTTTGGCATTTTCATCAGGGCTTAGTAATCAAGTATTATGATGTAGGAAGTGTTCCTTCCTCTTCTGTTTTTTGAGAGATTTGAGGATTTTTGTCAATTATTTAAATATTTGGTAGAATTTACCAGTGAATGCATCTTGTCTTGAACTTTGCTGTTATTGTTGTTGTTAGGGGGCCCTTTTACTCCCAACAGGTTAACTCTTACAGTTTTTTCCCCCATTATAATAGCAATCTTTATTTGTAAAAATCCAAATATAAAATGTATTCTTTCAGTCTTTCCAGGTTTTCCTTTTTTACAAAAAGAAAAAGGCACATAAAAACCTTCCCCGCTCTCATTCCCATAGATAGATGTTTCAGGCAGCCCCCCTCCAACACACACATTATAGCTACATGCTTCATTCCAGGACGGCTCTCTTCCCCCACATGCTCCGGTGCTTTCCTACCAGGGTAAGTTTCTGGACTCCGAGACTGAAGTACACAAAGGTGGGCGGGGTGGATGCAGAGTGTGTGATGTGATGCTAGGAGGCTTGCAGGACAAGGGACTAGTAGCAGGTTTCCTTCTCCACCTGGCCACCAGGGTGCTGCCTGATGATGAGCTTCCTGACTTCATCACACACAAAGATGAGCAGGGAGTAAGGGAAGGCACAGAACCCCAGGAAGGTTTGAAGGGATACATCCTAGGGTGGCATCCATTCCAGGACAGTAGGAAAGGAAAGCAGCAAGGGCTGTCTCTTCAAAGAGGGCAAATATTAAGATCTTGTTCTTCATCCCCTGCTGGAAGACGGAATTCCTCCTGGCCTTACAGATGTTAAAGTTGGCCCATTGCACCACCACAATACTGATGAAGGCTGTGTGGCAAGTGAACTCCACGATTTTCCTCTGTTCGTAGGTCCACTGCTGCCCATAGCTGTCTTCCATATCATTGACTCAGCAGTCTTCCCAGTCCACACGGAACTCTTACCATTTTTTAAACCTTTTTTTCATTACTCGTTTTTGGAGGGAAGAATTGTAGTTTCTTATGTCAGTACATTTAGTGAAATCATCTAGCAGTTTCATAAAAGTGATCTGTCATTTCTTTGCTTTGGTCTTATGTTTTGTGCATGCTAAGTATACACAACTCCATCTCAGGAATCAATTTCAGAAAGGTCTAAAAGATCAAATATGGAATAATTTGAATAAGAAATAAATGAAAAAGTATAATTTTATAATCTAAAACATTAAAAACGTCAATGGGTATATACTAATATAAATAAAGGAATAAATAAATAACAGTGAAGGAGAAATCTCCAATGCAGAAGAATGGCAAACAATTTTTGTAGATATCAACAAAAGAATTTAGGCTGCAAAGAGTATATGTTTCAGAAGTTTATATTTGGAAATGAAGAGTGAGGGGTAACCTTAACTTGGAGAAATCTGTAAAAACTGTCTTAGTAAGATATGCATTCCTGAATTGATTTACTGAAAATGATACTGCACCTTTCTGGTTTTTCCCTTCCTCATTCTCCCCTAAAGCATAATTGATGGTTAACTCTGTGAAGAACATCATGTATGCCCCAAAGTGAAGAACAATCTATAAAATGTCTTGCCAGTATTCTTCAAATATGTTGAAAAATTTAGAGAAACTGTCACAATCTAGAGGAGCCCAAGGATATATATCAAATAAGTGTAATGTGGCATCCTAGACAGGACCCTGAAAGAGAAGAGCAATGGTAAGTAAAAACTGTGCATATGTGAATAAAGTATTGGTTATGCCCTGATTATCTACAGGGGAGTGATTTGCAAAAATCCTCTTGGATATCAAAATCAATGGGTACTCAAGTGCCTCATTTAAAATGATACTGTCTACTCATCTTCCTCTATACTTTACACATACATCCTCCATATGTACTTTAATATCTCGAGATTATTTATAATACAATGGAAATATTATATAGTTATCATATTATTGTATTTATTATATTAGTAGTAAGTAATGATAAATTCAGTGTATGTTCCATATAGTTCTTTTTTCCAAATATTTTCCAAGAGCGATTGGCTAAACTTATATTGCAGAACATATGGATACTGTATTTGCCTATTACTGCTTAAAAATATTGTATCATAATGTTTGATTTGAATAGTAGAGGGACAAGGGGTGAAACATATAGGAACTTTCTATATTATCTTTGCAGGTTTTCTTTAAATGTAAAACTATTCTAAAATAAAAAAGTTGTAATTTAAAAGTCAAAAGAAAAGTAATACTTATGCTATCTAAACATATGATGTTACAATGTTAATACAGATAAATATATTTTATTAAAATGTATACATAGATAATATCATCGGTCAATTTGTACTTTTAATGGATTACTTTTAATCCATGAATGATTCCACAACAACAGACATTAGTCATTTGAAAAATTTTGCTCACTTAGTTCTGCAAATATATGTCAATATACTTTAGTACACAACTACAAAAAATCACTGATCAATTTACCTTTGATAGCATCAGAAAATTATTTAAAAATTAGAAAACTTTCAAACTCATTGGGTAAATAAGTTTCAAACAAATTCTAATTTTCATTTATAAACTTGGATTATATAAATAAGTGTAAATAGTACAGATATTCTTCATTTTAACAGCCTACTTGTTTAGCAACTGTTAGGACTTGTGAACCATCACTCAAGACTTATCACCTACATTTAGACTTAAGATGCAGAAATGTGAGTTGCAGTGCAGCCTTATGGTGGCTTCTTGTACAGTAAAATACTATAATTTTTGATGATTGCACTGTAGATGAGTACTGTGATTTTACTTTGGGTTATACATTACAGTACTGCATGTAAGAGTTAGACAAATAAGAGAAAAGTCATATAGTTGGAGTTTCCTTTGACTATTTCTTTGTTCTGAATATTGCAATGTACATACAATACACAGTTCATCACTTAGTGACCAACTCAATTAACAACCTAGTCACAGGAACATAACTTGGTTGTTAAATGAGGAATGTCTGTATGATTTTTTCTTGAATTAATAAACTTTATTTTTAACAAATTCTGTGGTAAATCTAAATATAGATGACCATTTTTTATTTGTTAATAACTGATTAAAGCAAAAGTAATGTTCCCTGAAGAAAATGATTGTTATGTCACAAAGTGTCTCACTGAGGTAACCATTATAGCATTGTGTGCACCAGAAGTGCTTTGCATATACTTTCATTCTTTCCCCACAGAATTTTAAACCTATTTACACTCAAGGGTTAAGATTTAATAAAATAAAAAAAACTTCACCAATCTATTGGCTTCTGTCCTCAGAAAAATAGACTTTAAGATAGAATTTGACTTCCAAGAAGCACATTACAGGAAGTAGCTATAACAGAAAATGTAAAGGTGACTAAACAATTAAAGGGGAGCTGCCTAAGTGATGGAAACAGAAGGGAAGAGAGAGTTGGAAAGACTGAGTGATGGAAACAGAAGGGAAGAGAGAGTTGGACAGAGTGTATTATACTGCAGTTTAGTTGTAAAGTGTTTGGCTAGATCAGTGGAAGTCTCATGGCAAAGGAGACCCACACTCCCTGTCATGAGCTTTGCTGCTATCTTCAGTCATTGACTGCCCGAGGGTTCCAGCAGTTGAAGTCTGCACTCAGAGATCTGGGAGTCATGTTTCCAGTACAATAAGGACTTTAAAATAAAAACTAGAATTATTTCTCAATATAAATGTATCATAATGATGAGTATACTGTCTACAAATACACTTATTGCTACAAAAATAAATTATTTAAAATGTGTGTGTGTGTCAAGGCACTATTTTTCACTATCAGTATGAATATTAACACATGAAAATGGCAGAGAATGTCTTAGTTTTATTATGAAAACAATTTTGTCTTATGGATCCCCTAGAAAAATCTTGGAAACCTATCTTTGCTGGCTCTCACTCTAGACACCACTGTGCTAGGTCAGGCATGAAACATATGGCTATTTAGTTCCCTTTTTATTGCTGAGCTGTATTTATTGTATAAATATACCACTACTTATTATCCTGTTGAATGATGCTTGAACTTTTCCTGTTAGGAACAAGTATTCATATTTCTGGTATAAACATCTTGTTTAAACATCAGTTTTCAGTTCTCTAGGGTAAAGTTCTAGGAAAGGACTTGTAGATGTGTTAAATACATATTAAGCATTGTGAAGAATTGCCAAACTGTTGCACATCCTGAATTCCTGCTAGAAACATATAAAAAGTATATGAGGAAAATATATCAGCCGTTGTCAAAGGTGGTAAAACTTACTCAAATTCTAACCACCCTAAAATTGATTGAACTATGCTCCAATGAGATTTCATTTTACTATATATTGATATAAAAGTAAAATTGAAGAAAAATTAAATAATTTGAAAAAAATAAAATTACATTTCATTTTCATAACTTTTAGTATCTATTAATATTGTTACATCATTGTGTGACAGCTTTATGAAGATAGGAATATAATTAATTTTATGATTATTTTAGTACCTGGAACTAATTTTTCCCAGTATGACCTGAATAGAAAAATGAAAGCAATTAATGGAATATCCACATTGCTTTTATGTGTGTTGCTTTGAACTTAAACAACTGGAAGCAGGCATAATGCTATCTAAACAGATGGGCCTGATTTTCTACCAGGCAGGTGGATATGTGTACATGTATATCAAACAGACAAGCATCCCTGCCCTTGAAACCAGAATTTATGTTACCCCAAAATTGCCTATATATTTTCAGTACATGGTTGCTGATGTAGCTATAAAAATATAGAAAATTATACTATATGAGTATTATTTAGCTAGTATCTCTGGCAAAACTTGACAGTCTATTTATTTTCTCCTCTTCTGATTTCTATTACTACTTCATCTTCTGTGTTAAAAGTCTATAACAATACTATATTGCATGTTTTGTGACTTATAGTATCCTTTAACAATATGTTCCCAATATAGTTTTCTGGGAATAAAAAAGCCCAGCCAACAGTCAGACACACTGTTTAAAGCACTGTATATGAATCACAGTATTGAAATTTTAATGCGTATCTTGATCTAAATATAAAAATATTTTATAAACTAAAAGAAATACTTGAAAGGGGAACAATAGGTTCTTCTATTGTAAATGATATTTTATTCTTTGCAGAAAACCTTCCCATAAATTATCCCATAAGAGCTTAATGACAAAACCTGGAAATAAGTAAACAGATATATTTTTCCCAACTCTTAAAGACAAGAAGCACAAAGGAAAATGTCTCCTGATCAAAAACTCAAAGTTGCAGTACTTGGAACCTGTTGCTGTTACTTTGCATAGTAAAATGGACTTTGAAGTGTGATTAAATTATGGATCTTGCAATGGGGATATTATCTTGGATTGCCTAGTTTGGTCACAAGGACTAACAAGGGTTCTGATGAGAACAGCTGGAGGTTCAGGCATAGAAGATGTACTGGTTAGCTTTCTCAAGAAAAATAAAATATTTATATATATATATATAATACATACATTTATACATATATGTGGAAAGGGATCTGTTAGATCGGGTCACAGGATCAGAGGTGGGACAGTCCACAGTGCATATTTGCATGCTGGCGAGACAGAAGATCTAATAGCTCCTCAATCCAAGAAGCTGGATGAACAGAGAAAGAGGGACTAGGGATGCAATGGGAGTCTGAGATTAATGGAGCCTATATGCTCCCCAGAGAGTCACTGATGTGAGTCTACTTTTGTTTTTATTTTTTATTTTTTTTAACAGGGACATTAAAAACTTTATTCAATAAATACAACAAATAATTTAAAAATATACTTCATTTCCAAAGCCAATTAAGAAAAGGGAGTAGAGACAAAGGGAAAAAAGGGGTAGGAGGAAAGTAGTGGAAAGGAGAAAAGGGCTGAACAGTGGTTTGGTTGGGCTGCTTCAGAAGGTACCACCCTTTGAAAGTCTGATAAAATGCTCTTAACCCATAAACCATTAGTCCTTGTTCAGAGGGGTAGACCACAGGAGTCCACCTGACAGGAATGATCCTCTGGTCTCTGGTTCAGAGCACTCGGAAGCTGGAATGGTTGGGGAGGGGAGGGTGTTGGGGGTGGTTTACCCACATTCCTGACAACCATCAATCCTGAGTCCCATGCAGGTTTAAATAGTACAAACTCTTAGGCAGAGAGCTCCAAGCTGCATAGTTTTACAGGTTGAGTGTCCAAAGCCTCTTTGGTGAGTGGGATCTAGGGGTGAAGGGAGGGCCAGGGCACAGGATAAAGCTCCCAGGCTAAGCCATTGGCCAGGTCAGAAAACAGTGCTAGGCATGAAAGGGGGACAGGGCAGGCAGTCTAGACACTGGATTCAACAGTTTCCCATCAGCTAAGGAGAGTGAAGCTGAGGATGCATATGGAGCAGGATCAGGAAGAGAGGAAAGTTGAGGGAAGAGAGAAAATTTGGGAGGAGGAAGGAGGCAGCTCAGCAGCAAACTTCAGCAGAAATAATCAGCAGCCCTCACAGATTTGTGATTGTCTCTTAAAAAGATTTATTTTCTCTTCTTTCCAGAATGTACAAAGGCAAAAAGAGTACAGTTTGTGAGTGTGTGTGTATGTATATATATATATATTTATAGATAGATATAGATATTAAAAATACAAGGAACTTGGTAATGTACACTTTACAGAAGGGAAGAATCAGGAAGACTGAAATTAAACCCAACAGAGCAACGCCAATGGAACAAAATCTGAACAGCAACGTGCCCCTCCAGCCGGGGCCTCCAGCTTGCCCCAACCTGCTCCCAAGGGGAGGGCTAAGCACCAAGGCAAGTGGGGCGGGCTGGGGCAGGAGGGGAGGGGACAGGGCTGGGAGGGGCTTGGTCCCAGGAGGGGCCCACATCGGGATCACTGGAAAGCTTCCTGGGATGCCCTAGCAATAAAACAAATGACCGAGGCCCAGAATTATGGGTCCAGCTAGCTGCCCAGTTGAATCTTGGGGGCATCAGAGTAGACATTGGGATAGTGACAGGGTATGTGTGGGTAGCAAGAGAGGTGAGGGGGCCTCAAAGCCTATATCCAGTTCTCCAGCCCTTCTGCAGTCTTCACTCCCAACTCCTGAAGCTAAGTCCCACCCCGGCCCTGGAGCCTGGAGAGGAGATTCAAGAAAAGGACCACTTCATTTCGCAGGGTGCCCTCTTGGCCTTGTGTGTGTAGTCCTTTGACCTTGAGATGTATGGAGAGTGGGGTAAGAGCAGGAAACATCATACATGTACACATACATGTATAAGGTAGGGCAAGGGGTAATGGGAACTGGCATGCCTTAAATAGGAAGAAGCAGGTGTGGACTCTAGAGCAGCTTTCAGCCTGTTGTCCTTCCTGGGAGGGCCTGGCAGGGGTGGCTGAGAGAGGCTTGGTCTGGTGCCTAGGTCCCTGGCAGCAACCCTGCCCAGCTTTTGTGTGTGGTGTGGGGCTCCTCGCTGTGTCTTCTCCCTCTATGTCACAGGTGTTGTTCCTTTCAGGGAGAGAGGCTGGAGGTGGACAGAGAACCCCGTCCTTGTTTCGCACAGGGTGAGGACAGTCACAGCTACCACCTGTTACTGGTGTGTGTGTGGGCAGCTCCTACTCTTTAAGGGAGACCACTATGTTTTATATGGGAAAAATAAAAAAATCAGCTGTTTCCTTCTGAAGAACCCAAAGCTGCCCTGTGAATACAGAAGCTCCTCCTCTATGTTACAAAACAAAGAGGAAAGGGCAGGAAAGTGGATGAGTAAGGAAATTGCTCCAGCGGTTTCTTTACACTATGTACAGAGCACACTACAGGCCAGTGGCACAGATACAAAACACAGTCAAAAATAAACAGGAATAGAGATGGGCACATGGGTCCACCCCACAGGAGCCTGGAGGGCAAAATCAGGCTGAAATTTGGTCACCCTCTTGGGAAGGTGGCCCAGGTCAGGTGGGTGAAGGTGTCCACACCAGCAACTTCCATGAATGGAAGGGAGGTGACTGCTCAGGGCACTGCCCTCCTGGGCAGCAGACGGAATCAGGGCTCAGGGAGGCTGTCTGGGGCCTTGAAAACAGGTATAAAATGGTTGGCTGGGGGGCTCGGGACCCAACTTTAAACAAAACAAAGACATGGAAACCTAGAGGAAGGTCTGTGGGTTAGAGGAGCTCCAGTTCTTGGAAACTACCCTCTCTGGGAATTGTGCTTACTGGCCCCACCTCTCCATTCTCAGATTAAGTTAGAGCCACTTTCCTGCTCTTCAGCTCTCTTCTCGAACTCTGGCTGCAACACACCCTTCTTTAGCCTAGGCTGGTGTCTGTTGGTCTTTCTATCTGGAGGGCCAAGGAAAGATAGGAGGGGAGAACAAAGGGATGATAGCTCACAAAAGCAAAAAGTGAAAGCTCCCCACATCTTGGGGAGCTGCCAAATAAAGCTACCAAATCATCATCACTTTCTCAGTGCAAGAGCATAAAGGTCTGACCCAGAGAGACTGTTTTCTAAGGAGAGCAGAGAACTGTCTGGCGCCTCCAAGCACAGCCCAAGCCACTCTGGCTCCATGAGTAATGCTTAGGTGTGTTATTTTAGGGTCCCAGGAATAAATGACTTCCCAGAACCAGTGGCTGCTAAAAAAACAATGTGTGTTACAAAATCACACAGCTTATGTGGCCACACACTGAAGGTATAGACTGAGCTATACAAAACCATGTACTTGTAGACAGATGAACTGGGCTGTGTCCTTTTGTGGCCCTAGTTGAGGAAGATACCTGGATGGCTGAACATGGGACATCTCCAAGAACTGCTGGGTGCTCCAGGCCTGCCTGCTGGGCTTTGCCCGCCGGTAACCTGGCAGACTTCCTTGGGTCCCCATTCTGGGGGAATACTGTTTTATCTGCCTGAATCTTAAGAGCCAAGCAGTGGAAAAGAAGGTGAATTCAGTGTGGGGATCCCCTGGGAAAGGCACCAGGGGTTAGGATGGAAGAGAAAAGGGCAAAGAGTGGGGAGATAAGCAGCAGCAGGACTTTGTGGGGACGCAGGTTCAATTTCCCAGATTTTGTTCGTACTCCAGCTCCCTCCCCAGCCACTGGGGAGCCCTGTGCTGGTGTTGGAGCCCCTGCCTCTGCCTGCCGGTAGCTCAAAGCCCTGTGGGGCGAGTACCTTGATCTCCCTCTCCAGGCTGGGTGCTGAGCATTTATCTGTGCTCACGTGTGTAGGGGGGAAGTCTCCAAGTTTGAAGACCTTGTTTTCCCAACTACAGAGAAAACAGCCCCCAATTTCTTTCCTGAGATTCTAATTCCTCCACATGCTGCCAGTTCCCAGGGCCCAATCTGCTGGGGAGGTGTGGGATCTGGTGACGGTGGGAATGGCGGTGAGGGGATGGCTGCTGTGCTGTCTTCAGACCTTACCCAGTGCCTGGGAGTCCCTCCCTGCAGGGGGTTGGTTGGTACTCTGCAGGCAGCAGAACAGGGGCCTGGGGAACAGAGCAGTGACTTCTCTGGCCTGAAGCCATGTTCCCCTGGTTGCTCCCAGTGCCTTCATCTCCAGAGAGGCCACAGCAGTCATGGTTGTGGCGGAGAATAAATAATTTTGCTAAGTACCAGCTCTCCAGCTCCTGAGGGAGGGTCAGGGAGTCCGGGGTCTGGAGGAGGCGATAGCCACAGGTCTGCCTTCAGTCATGGTTGGAATGGCAAACAGGATGACCAGCACCATTTAACTGAGGTCTAAATGGGACCTCCAGCACCTCCCTGGGTGCGGCAGTCCGAGCCTGTGAAGCTGACTTTATCCGGGCACTTGTTCATTCTCACCTCCTGGCGGGTGGGTAGAGTGAGGGAGTTGACCCTTGCTGGCTGGCAACAATGGCTGTAGAAGAAAGTCTTGCTGCATAGGGTAGGTTGTACTGTGTGGGGAGCAGCGAGTACCCCAAGTGATGGTGGTGGTGGTGGTGTGTGGACATCAGGCGCTGGGAAGGGGAGGTTCGAGGCCGGTCAACACTCCGTTCAGCTCCGCCTGCTCCCCCAACACTGCTGCAACTGCTGCCACCTCTCACCACCCCACAGCCTCCCCAATCTCACTCCTGAGAAGTTTATCGCTTATGGTGGGTGACTTGCTCTTGTAGTGGCTGGCATGCTGCTGCAAGACGTCCAGGGCTTTGGACTCTGAGCTGGATTAACAACTGACACTGGGGCTGGCTTGTGGCTTCTCAGCATCTTCACTACCTGAGACCTTGCTGCCATACGGGGAGAAAGAGTAGCTGGAAGGCAAGTAGGAACCTGAGTAGTTCTGCATCATCACAGCAGGCATGCCCTTGTAGCTGGGGTGGTTGGGGTCGTAGGACTGGCTGTAGGAGTAGCCATGCATGTAGGGGATGTAGGACTGGTGCTGGGTGAGGGGGGCAGACACAGGCACATGGACACTTGGTCGGGGCTCCTTGCTCCCAAGGCGGGACTCCTCAGATGTGGGCAGCTTGCAGTCACTACTTGTGCTTTCCTTCCCATCCTCCTTGGAGACAGAGTCCTTACTCCGACTCCTTTCTTCCTTCAATTTTCAGTCTCGCTCCTCTTTCCACCATTCATCCTCTGACTTGATGCCTGAGTACTTGGCAGGATACACATATGTCCACATCTGGGGCTCTGCCTCCTGCTGATACTAGAGAATCGGATCCACCTCTGCCTGGCGGCCACACTTAGTTCCTGTTTTGCCCTCGGAGGCCTACTTGCCCAGGTGGTTGGCCTCACTCAGCTTCACCTTCAGGCCCTCAGGGGTGTGGCTGGGGAGTTTGGAGGCATCGTCCAGCTTGGGAATAATGACTGACTTGGCAGGGTAAGCCCCCGGCTCTTTGGCCTTGCTCAGCCCCGACTTCACCAGGTCCGTGAGGCTGGGGGCCTTGGTGAGGGTTGGCGGGATAGAAGACTTCTGCTTCCATTTCTCCTTGAGCATGGCTTCTCGGTCCTTGAGGCCCAGCTTGGCCTTCTTGTCGGGGCCCAAGGTGGCTCCAGGCCCTGGCGCTTCTGCTGTTCCTCGTACTGCTATCGGTAGGCCACGTTGGTGCTCAGCAAGTGCGTGTGGGAGCCCTGGTCACCCTAGCCACGGGGCGGCACGTAGGCCTACTGGTTGTAGTACAGCGACTGCATGTACATGTTGGGGCACTGCTGGATGACGGAGAGCTGCTCAGTTCAGGCTTCTTTTCCTCACAGAGATCGCTCTTTCCTTTGCCCTCCAGGCTGTCAGGCTCCTCCTCCTTTTTTGGCTTCAAGGCCTGGCTCTCCACACCCACCTGGCTGCCAGGGTTCAGGGCCCTGGGGCTGGACTGGGTGTAACTTGGAGAGTAGTACCTCTCAAAGCCTTGGTAGTATGGTGAGTCTTTGCTCTGCGGCTGAGGGGCAAAGAGCGTCTTCTTAGCCCCTTCCTTCCCCAGTTGCTCCCAGTCCTTGGACTTGAGGCTGTCCACCTTGCCCTCCCCGTCCTCCCCCGAGTCAGAGCTGTATGAGTAGCCAGGGCTGTTGGTCTTCACCGAGCTCACTTCTGCTCCATTCTGCATCACCACGTGTAATGGCGTCAGGGGCTGTGTTGTGGATGTGCTGTCCAGGCGGCTGCCGCCTCTGATGGAAGGGCTGGGGGCATTGTCTGTGAAGCTGTAGATCTTGTCTGCTTCTGCCTTGATGCTTGCCAGGCTGCTCTGGTGGGGGTCAGAGGAGCCATTCAGGAGCCCCTCCATCTTCACCCCATCTCCTGATGACTCCCTGAAGGGGTTTTTTCCTTCTTCTGCTCAACAGAACTTCCCAGGAGTCAGAGGACTTTCCAGCTCCTTGCAGGACTCCTTCTTTGTTTTGTCCTTCTTCTTCTTGTCCTTGGCGGGTGTCAAGGTGGGGTTGACGGTGAAGGGCTCCCCCATCGAGGTGGGCTTGGGCTGGATGGGCTTGAGCTGGGGACTGTTGGGCATGGCCTGCACCACCGTGGTGGTCAGGCCTGAGGAAGAGCCCGGGCTCCCTGCCGTGAACGTGGCCGTCTGGAAGCTGTAGATCTGCTGCGGGGGGGATGGCAGGCGCAATGGGCCGGGCTGACTTCAAGCTCTTGGAAGGAATCTTTTCAGGTTTCAAACTAGAGGGCTTTTTACATTTTTCTTTTTCCATACACTTTCTTTCCAAAGAGTCAAAGGCATCATTACTCATTTCGTCCATTACTGAGGGTCCATCGTCAGAGCCATCATTGGATAAGGCCCCAAGGTCTGTGTCCCCTTCCCCACTCAGCTTTTTCTTACAGAGGCCTTTTGTGATGAATTTGCTTGAAGGAGAAGGGCTGTGGGGCTCTATGAGCCAAATTTTGGCGGTTGCTGAGCAGGCAGGGGACAAGGAGCCCTTCTGGGAGATGGACGCACCATTGCAGCTAGCAAGGTCTGCATGGAGGGCGGGCTCCTCTCCGTACTCACTGTCCCCATCTGGTTTCAGCTTGCTGTCATCATCCATGTGGGCGTGGGCTTGGTGGCACTTGAGTCTGTTGATGTGCTTGTACTTCTTGTTGTAGTTTGGGTGGGGACAGTCAATCAGGACTGGGGAAGGGCAGTTTCTGTCCAGGAGGGTGAGTTCCACCTTCGTCCCAGGGAGGGGCCCTGTGGCTGAGCCCATGGAGTTTGTCTGGACTCGCTTGCTCCCCTTGGAGTCCTCCGAGGTGGAATTCAGCTCCATATCTGACAGGGGCTTGTTTTTCCGCTTACTGGTGGAGGAAGGGCTGGCTTTGACGTCCTCGGAGGAGCCACTGGCAGGTGGGCAATGCTCTGAAGAGTTCTGGCTGCCCCGACGGCCTTTGCTATTGGCTCCTGCTCGAGTTTTGCTGCTGCCACTGGTCCCTTTGCTGTCAGAGGCTGTGGCCGTCTTGTTGACAGGTGTGTTACTGTTGGGACGCATCTGTTTGCCGATGCCGCGACCATTGCGCATTTCCAAATCACTTGTGGGGGAGCCACAGAACCTCAGAGTAGCCCAGTCATGCCGCGTGCAGTCGAGCAGGGTACCCACGTAGGTCTTGTTCCTCCACGTCACGTTCACCACCAGCATCCCGTCTTCTGTTTCCTGCCACACAATTCTTTCAAGGTTGACGCTGGTTCCAGGTTCACAGGGGGCCCAAGCACTCAGGCTCTGTGGCTAGAGCCACATCACACGTGTTGACCCCAACGGATCTGGTACGAACCATGATCTGCTCACAGGGAGATGAGATGTCATTAATGATTGACCACTGATACCAAAAGGTGCAGTGTGGAGACAGGGGACTCCATCTTTTCAGACTTGACTTTCTTTAGAGGGCGACATTCATTCTCCCATTCCTCTGGCTCTAGTTTAGCTCCCAGAGGATTGAGCGCTGCCCCAGGCTCAATCGCTATACTCCCAAGTGGCTCCACAGTGCCTGTATCCACTCCCGCACTTCCATCATATTGACCACCCCGTCCTCCCAAGGCAACTGGCTGGAGGACCCCAGGATACTTTTCTGAACAAGTCCCCACTCCTTCGCTTCTCTCCTTCTTGCTCTTAGACGAACTGTTCTCCTTCTCCTTTTTGGAGCCAGCTACACTGCATGACGCCTTAGCCGCCTTCTCTGAGCCCTTGGGAGCAATAGCGGCAACCAGGCCTCCTGCATTGGCACCATCTCCTGAGCGCCCCTGCACCTCTTTCTTGCTAGCTACCCCCTCACTTGGAGTGCACAAGGAAGTCCCTGGAGGAGGTTTGCTAGTGTCTTTGCTACTCTTATTCCTTTTGGATTTTGATTTGCCTTCCTTCCCTTGAGGACCTGGCACTGGGGTCACAAATTTGATGTTGTCTGGTAGTGTGGCCACAGCATTGGGAGCCGGTAAACCTACCTCCTTTGAGCCTGACATTTCCAGTTTCTGCTGGTCCTTTTCCAGATCTGTGTCCAGGTCAATGATGAGATTCCCTACTCCAATGTCCCATTCATCCCCACTGTCCTATGTCTCAACCGGGTTTGCATCCACTCCCTTCCCTCCGGAGGCTCCACTGCTGAAGGACCTCTTAGAGTCAACGTCCCACCTCAAGATTCAAAGCTCTTCCTCGCCCCTAGCTTTCCTATTTTCAGCTTCAGCTATGTTCTCAGACCTGCCACATTGGTCAGTACATGCCCAGTGGACAACATCATTGCGCGCGGCTGGTCCCGGGAGCCGCCACCGCCGCCACTAAGGGCCCCAGGCCACAGCCGCCGCCGCCAGCCGCGCGCGGCTCCGCCCAGCTCCGGCCTGCGCGCCTCCCCGACGCGCTGCGATCCGAGCCTGTGAGTCCACTTTTAAAGACTGAAGAAACTGAAGTCCGATGTCCATAGGCAATAGTGATAGTAAAAGACACACCCACTCGAGCAGAATGGAGCTTTTCAATGGCAGGCTTACTTTCTCTTCCTTCGGCTTCCACTCTATCTGGGCTTCAGGCTTATTAGATCGTGCAACCTAGAATCAGGAAGGGTGCTTCCCCCTCAGTTTGCTGGTCTACATGCCAATCATCTCTGGGACCACCCCCTTCTCCCTACACACCCAAAAGTGTGCTTCACTAATTTCCAGGACGTCTCTTAATTCTGTCAGACTGACAATCAAGATTAACAGGTATACAAGATGCGATGATGGGAAAAATTTGGAATGATGGGACAGAACCTGGGAATGTAGGGTATTGCTAGAAGCAGAAAAAGACTGGGAAATTGATTCTCCCCTAGAACATTTACAAAGACTTATTAACACCCTGATTTTAGGCCTTTGTTCGATTTGAGATGTTAACATAGTGTTATTTAAAGCCACTTGGTGGGGAAAACTAGAATTTAGAAATTATAATTGTACCCCAAATATCAAAGCCAATGGATTATTGAACATAGGCCTAACCCAGAATATCAGATTTGTTTTCAGGGATCAGCCCATCTTCCACCTAGAACTATTATAAATCAATTTCATATGAAGAAAGGCCCAAGGGATATAAATAGATCTATGTGAAGAACCTGTGAAAGGAAAAATCAACAACATATAAATAAGAGACACCAAGCTAAGAGTGCTAGAAGACCTCCTAAACAGATTAGAATGTACAGTGGATCCTCAAGTTATGACCAGCCCTACATACAAACAACTTGGGTTACTCCCAGAATTTTAGCTTTACTTATGAACAGTCTTGAGTTATGACCAGAATGCTGGCTGCTTATTCTTCCACATGGTTTCAGATACAGATTTAATCATTAAAGAGTTCTGGAAGAAACATTACAACATTCTTTCCTGTGTGGGGCTAATTGACACATCCTGGGTCAATGTCTTTCTAAGGATATTGAAATCTGCCTGTATGCAGGAGAGAGGCTTTGAAGGCAGTGTAGAGGAGCCAGAGCCTTCAACTGACTAAGTTGAGTTACAAAAAGCCCTCAGAAATGATCTGAGTTCAAAATTTAAGGGTCCCCTGTAAATTTTGACATCATCATAAAGTCAGAGACATGGAACTGTGTTTTAGAAAACTGGTAGAGTCAAAGATACTCTCAAATTTTGTCTAAACTACCTATAATATAACATTAAATAGGTACATACATTTGATTAAAAATATTTAGATTTAAGAAGCATTTTATAAAAGATATTGAGGCATTAATATATGAGAGCAGAAATTAGTTGATGTAAAGCAGTTTCAGCCTTTAATGCTAATCATCTTGTTTGAATCTGGTAAAACAGAACACATTCATATACAAGTTACTAAGCATATTTATGACACAGAGATAGGTAGTGAGAAACAACAGAGCCTAAGATTCATTGTGAATCTTCCCAAAGCCTCAAGATAGCTGCTCAGGATGTGTACAGCTTTGGACTACAGCTGAGCCACCCCAAAAAGCTCACCGAAGGATTTAAACACTGAAGTCATGAGGCCTACTATGCTTATCTAAAGCTGAGAAGGGGGGAGTGGAAAATTGAGTCATTCCAATGAACCAGAGCTGTTTGGCAAATGACAACTTGCAAGTCACACCAAACCCAGAACAAACACTGGAAGAGTTACTTGAAAGGTAAATTGGCCTAATTTTTTGTAATTCAATCTCTCTGCATAGAGAACTAAATTAACTTAATCCTTGGATTCCCCTCCATTGATAAATGGACTTGAGTGAGAAATGCAAGTAAGTTTCTTTCCAGGCTATATTGAATGCAGGACACATGCGCAATGTTTCAATACTTTGAGGAGGACTAGAAACATTGTTATAATTATTTGTGTGAAGACAATCTAAATAATGTCAGTTTTGTTCATAACTTAACTTTCCTAGAAATTATTTCTCACTGGAATGTTTTGAGATGATATTACACTACCAGTTCAATTCATTTCATTAGATATTATATATATATATATATATATATATATATATATATATATATATACACACACACACACAGTGTTGAAGTTCCCGATTTTATAAGTAGGGGGGGAACTTTAAAATTCTTTAAGGGCTTTCCATCTCATCTAGTCTAGTGTTCATTCTCTCTAGCCAGTTATATCTCACTGATAGAAATGTCTTACTGTGCTTCCTGACTTCATTGTTTTCACTGTTAGTCTACACCCATTCCGGTGCTATTCCTACTCAGGACCCTGTTTAAATAGAATATCTCATTTTCTGTAAAAATATTATAAATGTTTAACTAAGATATCCAAACTAGGTATCTCAGCATCTGAAGTCTTACAAAATGAATGTCTTCTTACTTCTACTTTGTATAGTATAGGCTTCCACATTATGGGTTAGACTATATTTTTCAACTAGCTCAAATAACCTCCACATCTATTCACCTTTCAGATCATAGCATGAGAGACTGCTTTGGTCTCAACTACAGGATCAATATTAGAATGTACAGTTTTGAGCCACAGTACAGTTTGGACATGCTCTTATTTTATCAATAATCACAATTGACTGTCCATACTTAATCTCTCTTTATGAGTTGGGATTTGTTGAGTAAATGGGTTAGTTCATCAAATTTTAGTGTCCTGTGGCTATCACAGGTAGTTATTGTCACATAATAGTCTCCCTAGTATTGTTTTTGTGCCAGATTAAATATTTCTTGGATTTTTTCCTAAAATAAACAAAATGACTCATCTTATACTTAGAAAAGGTGTAGCAATTATGAATTGGTCAACTGAACTCAGTCTGGAAATTAACGAAATATATTTCAAAGTTCAGCTACTCATTCTAATATTAGTATTATATTATTTTCAGTGTGCTTGCTTTTTTGGAAGCAAATCACCTTGCTCATTAATAGACTTGTTTTTCTGAAAGAAATTACTTTGCCCAGCAATACCTTCTTTTCAATTTATCTGAAATTGGCAAAACTGCCACAGGGAAGAATTGACGTTTTCCATCAATTTCTGGAAAGTGCACTGGCACCAAATGTCATCTGACTTGAGTTAAAGTGGGAATTATTTTGAACCACTCATGTACATGTTTGCCAAGTTTAATCGCAATTGTGTGTAGTATAACAAGTAGGACAATCTAATGTCTCCAGCACTAGACTGGCTCTAACACAACTGAGGACTGCATTCAGTTCAATCAATCAAATACTTTTAAGCACTTTTTCTGGTATTAATGTTGGTCTAAACTCTGTGGGACTCAAAAAGAAGTTGATGACATAACAAAATCATTCAGTTTAGAGATGGGAGTAAAAAAATTCCTCATATAAAAATATCAGATATGAAATCAGAAGTCTACTTTTACTGTCTAGCTAAGGAAAAAAAATTTAATTTCATACTCATGCATCAAGAAAATTATTATCCTAAATTGAATAACAAATTTTTAAAGATGGATGGTATTCACAAATTTCTTGTTAAATAGTGCAGACAGTAACAGCAGTGGTTTTGGGAAAAAATGTGATTCAGTTAGTTTGGAAGTATGATGAGTTTTAATTCAGATAATAGATTTATGGATGGATCATTAAAGGATGAATGCTATATGAAAAAGCTGGAATGGAGGCTGGGAAAATGGCAACAATATGGTAAAAAATACAAAACAATTTGGACCATAACAGAACATAAAATTTTTTCAGAAGAGAAGAATAGAATTTCATCATTAAGTTAATTAGTGTTAGGTTAAAGGTTCATCAGAAAATGTCCATTGCCACTATTTTTTTAGGTGCTAAAGAGGGAAAGATTACCTGCAAGCAGACAGCCAGGATTACTGACTGTGGCTCTCGAATTCTGAGTTGGTTGCTTTACTGCATTGTGCATCAGTTAACTAACCTTCTTTTCCCCATTTTTAAATCTATAAATGTGAAATAATAACAAACTCACAGGGTTAACTGAAGAATAAAATGAAAGTATGCAAAGTTCTCTAGTAGTTCCCAAAAGATTATGTAGCCATTGACTATTCATTTTCTACCAAACAAGGCAAAAATAAGAATAAAAACAGAAAACAAAAAATTAATATCTGGCCAAGAAGGAAAGATTAGCTTTGCACTGATGAGTCATTTCTACAAAAGCAGAAACATCTACATATTTTTGAGCTCAAAAGACAAGAGCAGTTGTATACATAAGTGCATACATATATGCATAGCAATATTACACACATATTTTTCATGTATGTATGCTTATAAATGTTTCAACATGTGGCATGTAAGTACATATATATTTCTACTTATTTTCTTTAAGGAGAGTTGACTAAGCCATTCCTTTTCTCTATAAAGATAGCTTAAAATATTCAAGATCAACTATAAAATACATATTCAATTCACAGATTAAACCATAATATTATATAACATTCATGCTTAAACTAACATTGTAATGTCTTATATACACTGATACAAAAACTTAGGCATTTATTTCTGTTTTTCAATTTTTTTAATGATGACAAATATATGTAGTCAGACATGAATGTCTTTCCTTGGGACAACTATTTTCCTCCACATCAGAGCAAGCACTGGTTGGTAAGTGCTTTTCTTGCTTGTAATTGGGGCACTATGCAGGAATCACAGCACCTCATTTTCTTTGGCAGCAGCATGACAGCAGGTTACCACTTAGTATTCTTTGGACAAATGAAAGGATGGTGAAGCATAGCTGTTCTAAAAAGCAGCCCAAACTGGAAGCTGAATGGGGTGAAGCTGTAACATGTCAAAGCCCAACTTAGCAAACCCAAAGTGAAACTGTGTCAACCATAAAGGGATAGTAGAAACACATAAAAAAGCAAAAAGAAACTTGTGGAAAATACTCTTTAAAGGTTTTTATTTAAAAGGTTACATGGGGGCCAGGGATTTAGCTCAGTGGTTTCGCTGCCTGCTGTGCAAGCCTAAGGACCCGAGTTCAATCCTCGGTACCAAAAAAAAAAAAAAAAAAAAAATACAAGGTTACGTGGGATAAATTTTAGATTGCTTAGAACTTGCTGCTCATTGAGGAACAGATTTGATTTCCTTTTACAAAGGAATGGCAGCATGTATGTTTTATAAACTACCTTAAACATCAGGAGTGAAAACTTTAGGCTATGCAAGTTGATCCAAGATTAGTTGTCCCAAAAGTCACAAATATTTCAATATATTAATTATATATGAATATTATATATAAATATATATGATTTTTATATATTTATATTATATATAAATATATTGTATATATAAATATTTTAATATATTTTATACTTATTACATCATATAGCTCTATTAATTATAAGAAATGATCTTCATTTAATTTCTTTTTTCATTAATTTTATTGGTGCATTTTAGGTATACAATATGCTGACATTCATCATTGGGAGTTTTCACCTTTACATGATGTATCTTGGTTCTTATTTTTCCCCATTCCCCTGCCCTCACTATTTACAAAGACTTTGTTTCCATTTTTACCTTATCTCATATTATTCCTTTTCCTTCTTTCCTTTCTTCTACCCCTCCCATTTCCCCTTCCCCTTTGGACCTTTTATTCCTATTTCACATTATCTATTGTACCTTTTGATCCTTATTTACACTTTCAGTTTCTCACACCAGAGAAACTATTTGGTATTTACATTTGTCAGTCCTATTTATTTCACTTTAGAGTATGGGCTCAATGTGCATCCATTTAGCTATAAATGTCTCTAGTTTCTCATTCTTTATGGATGGGTAGATCTTCATTTAATTTCTAACAATGGTTGATTAGTACCAATTTCTCCCAGTTCTGTTTTATGAGTGTGAAGCTATATCCAAGTTCAGAGAGAGAGAGAAGAAATACTTAAGAAATACCCACATACTCAATCTCTTAGAAGAAAAATTTCAACGTTTGAACCAGGAGGTGCTTTAAAAATCACTTTGACTCAATCTCTTATGCTACAGACAAGAATTATTGAAGCAGGTGGAGGACGGTTCATCTCATCATATCAATAAAAAGTAGAACTAAGACTATAGCAAAACATTTAGTTGAGAATACACATTTTACACTTAATCAGACCTGTGTTTAGATCCTAATTTGACCCCTTCTAAGATAAGGAACTTTGGTCAAGTTACTTAATTTTTTTTTTCTTTGGTATGGGGGATCAAACTTGGGACCTTGCACTTATGAGGCAGGCAGCAGAACCACTGAGCTAAATCCCTGGCCTCGAGTTACTTAAATTTAGTATGCTTCAATTTTCTCATGCATAAAGGTATAAAAATGGAACTAATATATTAGGTATATTATGAGCATTAAATATTATAAAAATCATTTAACATTTTATTTATTTATCTATTTTTATTCATTTACTTATTTATTTAGGTGCTGGGGATTCAACTTAAGGCTTCTTTCAGAAATCACTGTTCCACTGAGCCACATCAGAACACTAAATTTATATTGTTATTTTGAAATATTTTAGAGCAAAAGATATTGGTAGGGTTAATTCAATAGAATTTAATGTAAGACTTTAATCAAACACTAAATACTGTGAATTGACTTATTTCAGGAAATTTTGAGTAAAAGGAACCTGACCAAAAAGAGTTTGAAAGAAGTTCACTCTGCATATTTTTAATTTCATTTAGTGAAATAATCCTTACATAAATTTATATATAAAGAAATGAAATTTCCTGGCTTGTAATTTGACCCAGTTTTAAAGCCAATAGTGGAGGAATGGGGTTTAATTCTGTGTATTTCCAGACCCTCAGTTGTGATATAATATATCATTACAGCCCCTCTATTAGGATAAGGACAGCCAAAAAAAAAAATGGTGATTATAGATACCTTGCTATTATATCACACATACAGCTTCTAAAAGGCAATGATATTTAGAGCTACCACCTCCTGCCTAACTTATGTTTGGTTGGACTATGGACAACAATCCCCTGCCACTCAAAACAATGCTCACTAAAAATGGAAAAGAAAATTCAATTATTTTGTAACTTATAATTCTTACTATGCAGTACTTAAGGAGATTCAAGTTTTTCTATATAAACATAAAATTGTCACAGAATTTTTAAAAAATCATAAAGGCCACTGGTTTTGAAGCACAAATACTGACTTTTATATTGAACAGAAAAGTAAACACCATTGAATCATTAATCTGAAAAGAATTTCAAAGAAACATTTAAACTATCTCTTGCCTCAAGATAGCACCTCACTGAAACTATTTTTGTGAGATGCTAAATGCCTTCAGAGAAATATTTCTTAAACTTTCCAAATACTTCAAAATTGTATTCAACCAGATAAAGGCTACATAGTATGCACTGTATATAAATCATAGTCTGCCAACTTATGTTTACAAGAATTACAACTTCTTTTTCCTGTAGTTAATTTATTTCCTGCTTACTTCCATTGCTGTCAGTAAGTTTTCCAATAATTGTGAATTAAGTCATGCAAAAGGCCTTTGGTATTTGGGTTAGAAAGTGATCCTTGGTCTAGCTGCTGATTTTATTGGTCACCATGACTTTTTCATCCATGTTTTTCTGTATTCTTTCCCTTAGCTGATTTACTTCAAGGTCCTTTTCAGATTGGAGGTGGCACAGAGTTCACTTCTGTTTGGGCTCTTAACTGCTTACCACTATTCCAGTGTAGAACTAGTTACTCTTTTCCCCTAGGAATGAGTAAAGTGGACATTGTTAGAATTGAACCTCTTTCTTTTCAGCCTGAGACTTGGTTATTATCAGTTGCTGAAAGGAACAAATTTAGAAGACTGGATGATGACAATTTACAATAATGAAGCCAATTTCAGCATTAGACATCTGCAAGTATTCTTCTTAGCCCAGGCCTGCTTCCTCATTCTCCTTCCATTTCTAGGGAAACTCACAGTTGTTTTATTTCATCCTGGCTCAAGTAGTTTCATGGCCCTGAAACTTCTTATAAACCTGTATACACATTATTTAGAATACTCCCAGTTGGTTAAGCTATTGGAATTCAAAATCCTGAAAGACTAACAGTAAATATCTTTCTATTTAAACAACAATTATCTGCTTGAATAAAAGCAGAAAGCAATACTTCAAGGAAAAGATGAACAACCAATGATTGGGCTGTTATTTCTTTAACTTTAGAAACAAAGGCCATGCACCAAGGGATTTACTTTTTCTTTGTATCTATCATGTGATTAATAAAAACACGTACCACTAAAGCAAGAAGAAAGTAATACAATTCTTTTTTTCCTAAATTTTTATTAATTAAAAAAATCATGCACTAAAGCTGGGCTGCTGTGGAAACTTTAGGAGCTGGGGGCCTCTAGTAGGTTTTCAGGTGGCTGTGGGTATGTCCTTAGAAGAGATTGTATGACCCTGTCCTTTCTCAACCTTTCTTTTTCTTTCTGGGTAGAAGGTGAGTAGCTATGCTATGCCACCTGCTCCTGCCATCTTGTGTTACCTCAGTACAGCCCCAAAACATTGGGGCAACTAATCCTGGGCCAGATTCTCCAGAAGAAACCTTTTTTCTTTATGAATTTATTGTCTCATTTATGTGTTATAATAACAGAAACCTCACTAAGATACATCTCAATTTGAATTTATATATTTTCCATTCCCTATAAATTTTATTTTCTTCATAACACATCCTTACTTTTCCTGAACCTGACCTTAATATACCCTGTGCAGATCCCCAGTACTACTCCAAGATCTACCTAATTTTCTCCTACCATATTGCTTACTAAATTTTTTCCTTACTTCTTACCAGTTTTCTAAACCCAGGGCCTTAGAAAGAGTGAAATACATCAATTTTGTACGTAGAAGTTCTTTTGGAGAGATTTGTTTCAGTTATGTCTCCATATGACTTAAGTATTTTACTGAAAAATTCAGAAACATTCAAAATTTTCATTGACTTCTACATATTCTAGTGGGAAACTTGATCATCCTCTTTGATAGAGTAACATGTAAAAATATTCCCATCTTTCCTTAATAAACTGTGGTAGTGGATTTCATAACTGAAATATTTCTTACATTTAGTTTATTGGTGTATTTTAAGTATACAATACAGTTACATTCATCATTGGGATCTTGTACCTTTACATGATGAATCTTGGTTCTTAGTTTTCCCCATATTCCTGGCCTCCTGTCACTCCCTCTACCCTTCCCTATTTACAAAGACTTTGTTTCCATGATTTTCCTTTTCTCATATTTTTTTCTTTTCCCTTCTTTCCTTTCTCCTTCCCATCCCACTTCCCCTATTCCTTTAAACATTTCTTCTTATTTTACAATATCAGTTATACATTTTGATTCTTATTTACACTTTTAGTTTTTCACACCAGAGAAACTATTCAGTATTTACACATGTGTCCTATTTATTTCACTTAAGACTATGGGAAAAAAATAAGAACTAAAATACATCATGTACAGGTACAGGCACCCAATGATAAATGTAAATGTATTGTATACCTAAATACCAATAAAAGAATTTTTAAAAAAAGAGTATGGCCTCAATGTGCATCCACTTTAGCTATAAATGTTTCTAGTTTCTCATTCTTTATGGCTGAGTACTACTCCATTTTATAAAAAAGAACCCACACATTTACTTTATTCAGTCTCTGGTTGATGGGGAAGTGCGCTGCTTCCAAGTTTTAGCTATTACAAACTGTGCCACTATAAACATGGATTTGCGTGTATCACTGTGGTATGATACTTTTCTTTTGGGAAGATACCCAGTAGAGGAATAGCTGGGTCAAATGAGACTTCCAATCCCAGTTATTAGAGGTGTCTCCATATTGATTCCTACAGTGGTTGCACCAGTATGCACTCCCACCAAAAATGAAAAAGTGTTCCTTTCTCCCTACAACCCTGCCAGCACGTGTTATAGGTTGATTTCATGATAGCAGCCAATCTTTCCACAGTGAGGTAGAATCTCAGTGTTGTTTTCATCTGCATCTCTCACATGACCAGTGATGTTGAACATTTTTTCATATGTTTATTTCCTATTTCTACTTCTTTGTCTGAGAAATATCTGTTCCTTCCAGGTGTCTATTTTTGAAATGGATCTTTATATTTGGGGAGTCTGATTTTTTAAGTTCTTTATATATTCTAGATAGTAGACCTTTGTCTGTGGAACAGATGGTAAAATTTTTTTTCCCACATTGTAGTTGTCTCTTACCTCTGTTGGTTTCTCTTGCAATGAAGAAGTTTTTAATGAAATGAGATCCCAGTTGTTGATTCTTTGTGCTAGTTCCCATCCTACTGAGGTTTTGTTCATAAACTCCTTTCCTATGCCAATGCCTTCAAGAGTTGTACCTAACTTGTTTTCCAGCAAGTTTAGTGTTTGTCTTAATATTTATATCTTTAATCCACTTCGATCTTAGTTTAGTGCATGGTGATAGATATGGGTCGAGTTTATTCTTTGGGAGGTTGAAACTCAGTTTTTCCAACACCATTTATTAAATAGGCTATCTTTCCTCCAATGAGGGGGGTTGTCTCTGTTGTCAAAGATGAGGTGGCTGAGTATGTCTGTATTTGTTTCTGGATCTTCTAATCTATTCCACTGATCCTCAGGTTTGTTTCTTTGCCAGTACCATGCTGTTTTTATCACAGTGGCTTTGTAGTATAGTTTCAAGTTGGGAATTGTGACACCCCCTGCCATGACCCTGTTGCCTAGAATTGGTTTTGCTATCCTAGGTCTCTTCTGGTTCCAGATGAACTTTTGGAATGTTTTCTCTAGTTCTGTGAAATATGCTCCTGGGAATTCAATCGGGATTGCATTGAATATATATAGCAGTTTTGGAAATATGACTATTTTCACTATTTTGGTTCTTCCTACCCAGGAACAGGGAATGTATTTCCATTTTCTGAGATCCTCGTTTTTTTCAGATCTCTTTTTTTTCAGAGATCTGTAGTTCTTTTTTTTTCAGAATGCTGTAGTTCTTAATGTAGAGGTATTTTATTCCTTCATTAGATTGACTCTTAAATGTTTTATTTATTTCCTTGTTATTGTGAAAGGGATTGTTTCCTTAATTTCTCTTTCAGTGAGTCTTTTATTTGTCTATGAGAAGGCTATTGATTTTTGAGTCCTGATCTTGTATCCAGCTACTCTACTGAATCTGTCAATTAAGTAGAAGTCTCTTGGCAGAGTTTTTTGGGTCTTCTTTGTAGAGTATCATATTGTCAGCAAATAATGACAGTTTAACTTCTTCCTTTCTTATCTTTATTCCTTTTATTTCTTTCTCTTGTCTAATTGCTGCTAATGTTTCCAAAAGTATATTGACCAAGAGTGGTGATAGTGGACATCCTTGTCTTGTTCCTGATTTTAGTGTGAAGATTTTCAGTTTTTGACAATTTAGTATGATGTTGGCTATTCATTTTTCATAGATAGCATTTATCAAGTTGAGATAAAGACCATCTATTCCAATTTTCTGCAGGGTTTTTATTATGAAAGGGTGCTGAATTTTATTGAGTGCCTTTCTGCATCTATTGAGATGATCATATGGTTTTTGTCCTTGACTCTATTAATATAGTGTATTACATTTATTGACTAACATATGTTGAACCATCCTTGCATCCCTGGGATAAATCCAATTTGGTCAGGGTGTATGATCTTCTTGATGACCTCTATATTCTGTTTGCCAGTATCTTATTGAGGATTTTTGCATCTATGTTCATTATGGAGATTGCCCTGTAGTTCTCTTTTTTGGTTGAGTCTTTCCCTAGTTTTGGAATCAAAGTAATACTTGCTTCCAGGAATGAATTTGGAAGCCTTGCTTCCCTTTCAATTTCATTGAAAAGTTTAAAAAGTAGTGGATATAGATCTTCTGTAAATGTTTTCTAGAATTCAGCAGTGAAACAAGCAGGATCTGGGCTTTGCTTTGTTGGTAGATTTTTAATTACACTTTCAATTTCACTGATTATAATTGGGCTGCTTAGAATTTTTATATCTTCTTCATTCAACTTTGGTAATTCATATGTATCTGGAAGTCCATTTCTTCTGTGTTTTCCATTTTATTAGAGTACATGTTCTCGAAGTAGGTATTGATAATCCTCTGGATTTCTGCTGGATGTGTTGTGACTTCATGTTTTTCATTCTTAATTGCATGGATTTGAATATTTTTTTTTGATAAAGTTGGCTAAGTGTTTATCAATTTTATTTATTCTTTCAAAAAAACCAACTCTTTGGTTCATTGAGTTTTTGTCTCATAGTCTTCATTGCATTGATTTCTGCTCTGATCTTTATAATTTCCTCCCTTGTACAAGTCTTGCTCTTCTAGGAGCCTAAGATTGAGCATTAGGTTGTTTATTTGAGCTTGCTCTGTTTTCCTAGTGTGGGCAATGAATTTCTCTTGTAGAACTGCTTTCATTGTGTCCCATAGATTCCTGTACATTGTACTGGCATTATCATTTATTTGTAAAAACTGTCTAATTTCTTCTTTAATTTCCTCTGTGACCCATTGGTTGTTCAGGAGAGTGTTATTCAATTTCCATGTGTTTGTGAAGTTCTTACAGTTTCTCATGCTGTTGATATCCAGTTAATTGCACTATGGTCTGATAATACACAGGGAGTAACTTCAATTCTTTTGCATTTACTTAAACATGCTCTATGATCTAGCATGTGGTCTATCTTGGAGAATGACCCATATGCAGCTGAAAAGAATGTATATTCTGATTTTGTAGGGTGTAACACTCTGTAGACATGTATTAAGTCCATCTGTTCAATCACTTGCTTCAGTTCTAGAATTTCATTGTTGATTTTTTGTCTAGATGATCTGTCTATTTGTGATAGAGGGGTATTGAAGTCTCCAACTACAATTGTATTAGTGCTTATTTGGCTTTTTATGTCCATTAATATTTGTTTTGTATATTTGGGGGCATTTGTATTTGGTGCATGTATATTTATGATTGTCATCTCTTCCTCTTGAATTGTTCCCTTTACAAGGATGTAGTGACCATCTTTGTTTCTCTTAATCAGTTTTTGTTTGAAATCTACTTTGTCTGCAAATAAGATTGGTACCCCTGCTTTTTTCTGGGTTCCTGTCGCATGGAGAACTGTTTTCCATCCTTTTACTTTCAGTCTATGAGTTCCTTTTTGAGTTAGGTGTGTTTCTTGTATACAGCATATTGTTGGATTTTGCTTCTTAATCCATTCTGCCAGTCTACTTCTTTGATTGGTGAATTGAGCCCATTGACACTGATGATTATAACTGATATGTATTGACTTATCATTGTCATATTATTTTCCTGTTGTTGGATATATTTTATTTTTTTCCCTCTCCCTTTAATTTCTTGCACTGCCTGATGAATTTGCTTTGTTGGGCCTCATGGAGTTGCAACCTTCATTATCTTTTTCTAAGATATTGTTTAGAAATGCTTAGAATGCTGATTTTGTATTCATGAAGTGTCTCAGGTGTTCTTTGTCATGGAAGTATCTTATTTCCCCATCAATTTTGAAAGATAGCTTTGCAGAATACATCAGTCTAGGTTGGCAGTTGTTTTCTTTTAGGGCTTGAAATACCTCACTCCAGGCTTTCCTTGACTTGAGGGTTTGTATTGAAAAGTCTGCTGTGATTCTGATGGGCTTTCCTTTGAACATAATTTGTTTCTTTTCTCAATTTGTAATATTTTGTTCTTCTGTTGGGTTTCTGGAATCTTGATTATTATGTGCCTAGGTGTAGTTTTTTTTGTTGTCTTTTTTTTTTTATCTTGGCTAGTTGGTGTCCTGTATGCCTCACTTATCTGTATGTCAAATTCTTTTGCTCTGTTTGGTAAGTTTTCTGTAATTAATTCTGTGAAGAGATTTTTTTTTAATGTCATTTGTACATTCTCCTGCTTTTTCATGGACTGCTATCAGTCTTGTATTACTCTTCTTTGCATCATCTAGGAGCTATTGGATTGATTTCTCATGGTCCCTTACTATTTTTAAGAGATCTCTCATTTCATGGTCACTGACTGCCATCCTGTCTTCTATATCTGATATTCTGTCTTCAGATTGTCTCAGTCTTCTGTGTATGCTTTAAATAGAGTTTTTAGTCTCCTGGATATCTGTTTGAATCTGTTTCATGGATTCCTTTTCTTTCCTATGTTGGGCATTCATGGTTTCCATCATCATCCTGAATTCATCTATTTTTTTATCTGTTTCTCTTCTAGAGTCTCTAATCATGTCTTTCATTCTGTTCACCATTTCTGTAGTTATCTGGGAAATTATTTCTGTTTTGAATTTTTCTAGAGCCTCATTCATCTGTTTTTTTGTTTCCTGTGCTATCAGTTCAGGGTGTTTAGGTGGTTGATTATCAGACTTTTCCACCTCATTTCCCCCAGAATTCTCCTTTGGTGGGCTGGAAGTCTGGGTTTGTGCCTTGCTTAAATGTCTTCTCATTTCTATTTTTGTTGTTGGTACTCTCCTTGGTTTAATTCCTGGGTTGATTCTTCAAAATTGGTTATTGTAAGTATCTTTGTTGCTTGTATTTAGAACCCTACAGAATGATTGCTTCTCAGGGGTGTCTTCCTGATATAGGTGGTCTTTAGGTTTTGAGTCTTTAATGACTCTAAAGCTATCTCATTTTCATTATACCAGGAAGGAAAACTTATTAGATCAATCACAAAACCTTAGCCCAAGTGATACAATCAGCAGCATCAAGCATAGCTTAGAAGATAACAATTTGTGGTAGTTACTAATCTATCACCTTTAACTGTGTGAATTAAATCAAAATTGAAGACCAGCATGAAATATGTTTATAGTGAATGAAATCTTCAATATAGCAACTTTACCCTTCAGGATGGGGACTTAGAAGGAGTTGGAGATGGAGGGATAGATAGGTAGAAGGATAGGAAAATGTTAGTAGTGAGGCTATTGGCCAGAGGAAAATCACACAAACTCTAGGAAACTGTTGAAGGCAAGAGGAAAAGGCAGAATGCAAAAACAAAGATATGAACAGAACAACCTAACAGCAATAGGGAGGCTAGACACTGTATTTACTTTCCTTTAAAACTAATGACAATCTGGGGTCAGGGATTTAGCTCAGTGGTTCTGCCACCTGTCTAGCAAGCTCAAGGACCCAAGTTTGATCCCCTGTATCAAAAAAAAAAACCAAAATAAAAAACCTAATTACAATCAAGAGAAGGAAAAAGAGAAGTAAAGAAAAAGAGAGAAGAAATCCAAGTTAGCACCAGAATAGGAACAAAAATGGAAATGAAGATCAATGTGGGAGAGCAAGAGAGTAAGAGAGAGCAAGAGAGCAAGAGAGTGAAAGAAAAGAAAAAAAGAACAAAATGAAGAAAGAAAAATTTGAAGAGTAGAAAAAATAAAAATTAAAAATTAGAGAAAAAAATAATTTTGAGAATAACAAATAAAAACTAAAAATGAAAGACCTCCTTCAGGTATGTCTCTGCTGTCACAATAGACAATGTGGACAGCAGTCTGCAGAGGTAAGTCAATTAGTCTCAGCAAGCCAGTAGGATTCAGGCTGATTTCTGGCTGCAAGTCCCAAGTTGAGCTCCCTGACCTTCTGCAGGGTTGAACTCTGCAAGGTTCTATTGCAGGTTCCAGCTGCCCTTCCCCTGAAGATAGTCTAGGTTCCGATGGGAGGTGATGATCCTTCCAACTTACCAAACACGTTGGTCTGGTGTACCTTTATTGCAGAGATTCTCTTCACTTTTCCAGTGGGCTTCAATTTTCATCAAGAGCCTGAGAGAGGCCCTTTTTCTGTTGTTCACTTCTGCTCTATCTTCTGGAGCTCAGGACAATGGCATTTATGACCCCCTGTGCCTCTCCATTGTGGAACCAGGTACCAACCCACCCAGGAGGCCAGAGGGTGGAGGGGGGGCAGCTGAAGTCCTCCCCCATCTGCCCATAACTGAAATTTTGATCTTTCTTGTATGATAGACATTTATTCTTTACTTGGAGTCCATAATTTGTGTCATTTGTAAAGGTTCCTTTACCTCTTGAAAAACAGCTCCATGTCCATTTCATGTATCACCTTCTCTCTTGTTCTCTATAAATGCACCACAAAATCCACTCTTGTCATGTGCTAGCACCTTCCTCAAAATCAGTGCATTTCAGGTACAGGCTCTTGGTAATGATTTTCAGTGTGGGGATTATGATATTTTAATTTATGCTTGACTCTGCATTTATGTAAGAATAAACTAGTTTTTATATAATGAATATGTCTTTTTATTCATGTAATGATCATTGTATACTAGGAAATATCCAATAACTTCTTTATTTTTTGGTTATAATGGTTTCTGTTTTAATTTTGGTCAACATTAACTCAAGTTGATCAGTGGTGTTTTTCAACTTTATTTCCAAGGAAGTTGTGTTTTTTCATTCTCAAACAAAATGCTCAGTCAATTTGCTGACTTAAACCAAATCATTTGGTTTCTTATATCTCTTTCAGTATCCTGATTTTCTGAGAAATGGATGCATGATTCATTATTCATTTAACATTTTGGGAATTTTATTTGGTAAAGAATCACATTTTTATTCTCTTTGAATAAATGATGAAACTTTTCTTCATTGTAACACTTTTCCCCATATAAGATTTTAAGATGGAGATGAACAGTGGAGACATTATTCAAGCTATGAGTAAAGCTGCAGCTAGAATATAATGTGAATTTGAACCACACAGATATTTATGTCAATACATTTATTTTACTAATTTCTTTCATCATGTAACATTTTCAGTTAACTTCTCCTAGTGTTCTAATAGTTACATCAATAACCTAAAATATATTTTTAAAATTTTTACTTTTCTTTAAATTTATAATCCTCTAAATACTCAGCATAAACACTCAATATTATATATTTATAAGTACTTTCACTTCATGAATGGCATTGTAGGTCTCTCTCTCTGCCCATTCCCAGCACATTCACACATAAATTCACCACTAGAGCATATTGATCAAATATTTAAAACAAAGCTGATTTTTTCCTATTTGTGAATTATTTTTAATTTGAAAATTGAAAATTTGCTTAATACTCTTCAGCTTATGTATTAGTTTAGATGTGAGCAAAAAGATAACTAAAATAAAATACTGTGTTTTAAGAAAGTACTGTGTTTTAGCAATGACTTCTTAATAATTAATGTCAAGAAAAAGAATGGATCTACAAAAGGCAAAATTAAATTAGCCAATTTTTTTTTAATGTGATATATTATTCTTCTCACTGATAGAATCACTGTTACTTAAATAACTATCCAGTAAAATAAAATTTTATTTCCTGTAAGTAAGTTGCTTATTGTGGATATTTTAAAATTTTATACTGAGACACCATATTCAAAAAACATTAAAATATTTTTCATAAAGTAAAATGTTCATTTTTATTTACTTTTGTTGTGAATGATTTCCACATAATCATTAGATTTTATCAATCAATTCCAATGAGTTTGTTTATGCTAATTGTCTCTACATTGCTATCTGTAGTTTTCTAAATTTAGGCAGAGGTCTTTATTTTTGTATGAAATTTCACAGCAATGGAAGCCAATAAAAAACCAATAAATTCATCAGTTTTCTAAAGCAGTTTTCTTAAAAGAAATAAATAAAATAAATTGATTGGAATGTCTGAAGTAAAGTAGGCCAATAATACTAAATTTGATAACATACTATATTAGTCAAAACAATTTCCATTTATATGGCAACAATAACATCCAATTTACCAGACATATTCATGGTTGATATTTTAAAAATAGAATTAGATACTCTAAGTAATGTGTATTCAACATTAATTAGTATATGTAGTATTAAAATTGTTAGAGTACTGTTTTAAATACCAGAAAAAGTAAAGAAAGAAAAGAAAAATGGAAGGAAATTTAGAAGAAAGGAAATCTCTAACTATCATTTTATTTATTTATTTATATATTTGGGATTGGATTCATCCCAGGACCTTTGTCCTGAGCTATATCCCTAATACTGTGTATTCCCTTTATAAAATTTTGAGACAATTTCTCATTAAGTTGCTAAATTTTCCAGATTGATACAAACTTGTGATCCTCCTGCTTCATCCTCCCACAGTGGTGGGATTACAGGTGTGTGTTGCTACACCAGATAAAATATTTAATTTAACTAATTTTCCATTTCCCTCTGGAACATTTAATGGCAGTGGTTGTGCCTGCAGCATTTAGTCCAAGATAACCCCTAAAATTTTTCACAAACTACCTCTCTTTGATTACTACTTTTGCATCCCTCTAGTACATACACAGTTTTTGGAAACAAAAGATATCATTCATTCACAGCATTCTGGTGGTTTTAGTGGTAATATTTACATTTACAAAATGTAGTAATTTTGTATCACTTATAATTAAACAAACAGTGGCAGCAATCTGCATTTTTGTTTTTCTATACAGGAAATGTTTTAAATATTGAAATATTTAATATTGAAATATTGAAATTTCCTAAAAGAAATTAACCAATGGTAAAATATGGGGGCAAATAAATAAAAATTCTTAGTGAAAATATTAGTAAATTCCATAGGTTTAAAACTTGAAGTTTATTGCACAGCAAGGTGACTTTAGCCAGTGATGTATATTTCAAAATAACTTTCTCCTAGCACAAAGACCCGAGTTCAATCCCCGGTACAAATAATAATAGTAATAAATAAGCTCCTGAATTTAAAGTTCAACACAAAACAGGATAAATAACTTAGAGCACTGTCCACAAACATAACTTTACAAGTTGAGATATATTTAAAGTGATCATTAATATACAAATAATAAGTGGAGTAATACGTTCAAAGGCTATATGTCTTATACTAGCTTATTAAGGGTACAAGATAGCTCCATCTCATAGCCCACAGTACCCCTGATCTCCAGAAAAAGAGACATAGCCTGGGCTCACCACAGCCTCCTTGCTGAGGGTAGTGCAAGAAGTGAATTTCAGGCTTGATTCTTCCACAGGTGAGGCAGGAAACTTGATGGAAAATGTCTTCTCCAAGTTGTTAGAATTGATGTTTTTTTTGATGAAATCAATTCTTAGTAGCTAGGACTCACCTCAGATCCATGTAAGAACACATCTCCAAGTGCCAATCCCATTCTTCTTACCAAAAGCCATAATAGAGTAGATGTTCCTATTTACAAGAATGTAAGTTTGGATGAGTGTAATTAAGCAGGGAGTTCATATTATCCAGTGGGATAATACAAAGCCACCAGCATTACCAAGAAAGTGAAATCTAAGGTACAAATGTTTATTGAGAAATCGAACATATTCAAAATGTGGGTAGAGCTCCTAATTCCCAGAACAGAAGATGGGAACAATGTTGGGGTGTTTGCTCAGGAAGAGACAGTTGTAAGACTAAGAACTGTTCAGGACAAAGCTGCTTCAGATCTGAAATGGATTTCTAAATATTATTATATCACAAGAGCGCAATTGGTTTCCAAACTAGCTAAATACCCCCATGTGAAAGACTATTACCACAGTGTGAAGGAGATCAATGAGAAAAAACTGTATTAGCCTTTGGATCATCATATCAGATCTGAAGAGCCAATATGTCGCTCTAAGGTGATAGGAGTTTAAAAACTACTGAAAAGACCAAATGGGCCCAAAACAGCAATGCAGAGAAGCTAGAGCCAAAGGGAGGAGACTTTGAGTTCTGCCTCAAGATGAAGAGTGAGTGCCTTGTTATGTGACATGACTGGAATAGTGAGGAAACTGGATGGAAATAGTAATTTCATTTTTGTTTTTGAGTAGTCTAACAAAACTCTCATCTCATCTCATTATAATGATGGCAGCAATCAGCTAGAACTGTTTCTATTGGTTTTATGTTTTTACTTGTTTACAACTAATGAATAATAAAGGTTCCAACCAAATCTATTTTTTTTTGTCTCTATGGTATCTTTCTTAAATCTCTGAGTTTCACAGAGGGTGGATCTTATATAAATATGGGGGGTTCTTTTTTGTGTGTGTGTGGTACCGGGTATCAAACTCAGGACCTTATGCTTGTCAGGCAGACACAGTGCCACTGAGCTACATCCCCAGCCCAAGGTGGAAGTTATATAAGTAGAGTTGCAATGAATTCTTTTAACACTAATAAACATAATTTTATAATAGTATGTATTCATGTGTTGATCACTGCCTATGATTCATGGCATCTTCCAGTGTGCATTAACTTTCTAGATTCAGGTTGTTTTATACTGCCTAGAGAAATAGACTTTTTATCAAGACCTCCTGGAAGATGCAAGACAAAAGCAGTTGGATAGCAAATTAGCTGTTCTGTTGCAATATGGTCTGAGCAACCATGTAAACAAAGAAATCTGCTAATCAAAAGCAATCTCTCATGAAACAAAGACAGTAGCTAATTGAGAGCATCTGAGGAGAAAATAAGATTAACATCAAAATGAAAACGCTTGCAGCTTTTTGTAGGAAAGCTGTTGGGATATTGTGAAACCATAGAGCAGTTTAGAAGTAGAGATGTTAGTAGAGATACAATTTCTCACTTTGGAAAATATTTTTTAAAAGTCTATAATTCACTTTCTCCCTAGTAAAACTGCTTGATGACACACAAGAACATGCCAAAAGAAAAAATGGATCTCTAAGGGTCCAGAATCAGTGAACATATTGCAGGAAAACTCCATGCTGGAATGAGCCTCCCACGGCCTGCTTGATGTACCTTGCACAGCTGCTGTTCTTGCCTCAAGAGCAGAGCCAGAACATTCTTGTATGCTCTGATGCTCCCTTGTTTCACAGCAGAATTCACTGCAGAAAGGGTAACAGGAGCACATTGTTAGGGAAGAGTCATGGGAAGGCAGGCCTGAGTGTGTGGGAGAGTAAAAACAGACAGGAAAGGCTAAGTGGCAGAAAACCCATGAGTATATGTGCTGGGTGAAGAAGACAAGTTGTTGGGCTTCTCAGTGCCGAACATTACTGATGAAGAGTAGAAAATTGCTTTAATAAGTCTTTTCACCCAAAGGAGTTACAGAAGTTAGTGCTACTGCTTTCACCACATAGCACAGAAAAGATGAAACAGGAAGTCAAAGTAATAGACCTAGACACCTACTGAATAGAACAAAGCCCAAACCTCTTGGTATTCAGGAGCTATTGATTTCATTTTGTGTCAAAAATAAAATGGTGCATCAGTCCTATATTTTTAGGAATATATATATATATATATATATATACACATTGTGTGTACATTTGTACATATATATTACTATATATTATATATAAATTAGTGATTGTCTAGTAATACCTCTATTATAGAGTACCACTCTTTGTTAACCATTTACCCCCACTTATACATGATATAAGTATCTGCATAAGTATGTTATAAGTATATATAGACAGTACATAGGAATGCATATATCAAAATGTATGAAGTACACAGTGATAGATAATGAGAAGGGAAGATGAGGAAAGAAGGAGTAAGAAAAGATAGAGAAAAGGAAGGAAGGAGGATAAAGGAAGCAAAGGGGGAAAGAAATAATGGGAGAGGAGAGGAGAAGGATCTTTTCTTTTTTTGGTACCAGGGATGGAACTCAGGACCTTGTGCTTGGCAGACAGGTGGCAGAATCACTGAGCTAAATCCCCAGCCCCAGGATCATTTTTTATAATAGTGCTAAAGTTGAATGCATAGACATGAAAATTATTTTCTTTATCCATTTGTAAAAACAACAATCAAAAAAATTCATTCCCCAAAATCAGGGAAATTCTAAATTAACATCAAATTATTTTGTTTAATTGTCTAATTAATCATCCTCTCATTTCTACAAAACATCTTTCTCATTTCTTTCTTCTCTTACCAAATGACCTGAGTCCTATCAGACTTTGTGATCATTCTCATTATCTGTTCTCAGCATAATCCACACAAAGTGGGTGCTTCGGAATATCTGTGGTTTTCTCCTAATGATCAGATTTCACAGGTGCAATTGATTCTCAGAAGCTCTGATATCTAGTAGCTGCCTAAACCTGGTCTGTCCATAGTGCAACCTGGAGTTCCTTGTTTGGATAACTGTACCTATGGAGCAGGCACATAGGCTGTAATTCTTGGATCCGTTAGAAATCCCCTTGAAGAGAGCCAGATTTGTTCTGTTTTCACTTTGTTAATCTGAGGATAACTATGGTGGAAATTATCCACCTGCATAGACCTGTTATGCACTTATTTTTACTCTAATGTGACTAACTGCCCTATGTTGGGAAAGTACAGTCACCTAGATTGCCTTCTCTGGGAGTTTCAAAAAGTGGCCATAAAAATGCCCTTTATTAACATTTCCTGTATTACTTGTCCAGTTATTTTAATCATTTATAAAACACAGTCATCAGAGGCACTCACTTCTCTCATAATTCTCTTCTCTCAGTAATCTCATGACTTATCATAACTGTTCATTACAGATATTAGGAACTTTACTTTTCTTAAGAACAATATCCTTTTATCACTATATTTCTCCCAATTACATAATTACATGATAAACTTTGTGCATGGAGACACTGATAATTTATTCTTGACCTGCAGAGCCTTTCTTCCCCTGAATATAAACAAACGAAGTAAAACAAAAAACAAGTTATCGTAAGGGGATGACCCTGGGAAAATATTGGAGTAGAAAACATGAAGATGCTGTCTCCCCACCTAGACAACAATCACAATAGCAGAATTTATCCAATGAAGAAATTATGGAGTGTTGTAGTCTATGGAAAGCTTACAACTTCCAGACCAGGCTGGATATTAACAAATAAATTACAGTTAATTTTGGCAAATATCAGCTGTTGCTTCAGCTGCAGCTAAGATTCCCCATTCCCAGATGGGATCAGTTTCACATGCTGCTAGAACCAAGAAGGCACTAAGTATCCTGTTCTACAAATATAAGAGACCTATGTTTTAGGCACTGGTTTCTAGTTATGAACAAGGAGGAGTAGATATAGTGGTTGCAATCCTTGATGTAATTCCAGCCCCATTGTAGGAAGAGCCTCCCTTCCAAAGTTTAGTGTCCATTCTTTCCTATTTTCTCTTTCCCAGAGACATATAGTTCACAGGCAGAGAGCCATGGTGTGAAACTACTAAGACACAAGAGAAGAAGGAAGATACAGCAATGCCAGCCCAGAGCAGACATTCCCTTATTGTTCTCCCAAATACCAGGGAGTATTGTGTCCTTTGGAGTCAATGTATCTCTGTGATATCCTGCCCTCTGCCCATTATTCAGTGCCAACAGAAGAACTCCCCTGCTCCCACCCCAGTGCTACTGAGCACTGGCCAGCCCTACATACCACAGAGCTTACAGATGGGAAAGTGACAGCTTTGAGGAGGACAAAGAAGGAGATTGGGCAAAGAGACAAAAGAAGAATCTCAAGAGACTCAGAATATCCAGAAAACAAGACACAATACCCTCATCTGGAGTCCAATAGAAATACATAAATTATACACCTTAATACCTGAGAAAAGAGTAATTCAAATCTAAAACTGTACAAGGAAAGAAATTATAAAGATCAGAAAGTAAATTAATGAAAATGAGACTAATAAAACAGTACAAAGAATCAACGAATCAAAGTTGGTTCTTTTAAAGGATTGAGAAAATAGACAAACTGTTACCTAAGCTTACCAAAAAGAGGATACAAAAGATCCATGTCAATGCAATTAGAAATGACAAAGGCAAAAATTACAAAGGATACTGCTGATATCTAGAGGATTATAAGTAACAACTTCAAAAAGCTGTATTTCAATAAATTGGAGCACCCAGAAGAAATGGATAGATTCTTAGATGCATACGAATTACCAAACCTGATTTAAGAAGATATAAAAACCCTGAATATTCTAATAACAAGAAGGAAAATTATAGCATTGATAAAAATCCCACCAATCAAGAAAATCCCAAGACACAGTAGTTTCGTTGCTGAATTTTTCAAGAAATTAAGGGAAGAATTAATACCAATACTCCTAAAACTCTTCCCAAAAATTGGAAGTGAAGGAAAGCTGTATTAAAGCTAGAATTACACTAATACTAAATCAAGACAAGGATTTAACAAAATAAGAACCTTAAAGGCCAATTTTCTTGCTGAATTTAGACTCTAAAATCTTCAGCAAGACACTTGAAAATATTAAGAAGATCATACATCGTGATTAAGTTGGTTTCGTTCTAGGGATGCAAGGATGGTTCAACTTATATAAACCAGTAAACATAATACATCATATAAATAGAAAAATAAAACTGATACAA
Source organism: Heterocephalus glaber (assembly GCF_053883595.1). Classification (NCBI taxonomy): domain Eukaryota; kingdom Metazoa; phylum Chordata; class Mammalia; order Rodentia; family Bathyergidae; genus Heterocephalus; species Heterocephalus glaber. The sequence goes on along the minus strand of NW_028258308.1, from coordinate 5,819,663 downwards.
TCATTTCAATAGATACAGAGAAATCCTTTAACAAAATCCTTCATTCATGATAAACATTTGATGAAAATTAATGAAGAAAGATCTTTCTTCAAATAATAGAAGCCATTTATGACAAATCCACAGCCATAATCATAACTAAATGAAGTAAAGCTGATAGTAGTTCCACTAAAATCAGAAACAAGACAAAGGTGTCCAATTTTACCACTCCTGCCCAATACAGTACTTGGAACTTTAGCCAAAGCAATAAGGCAAGATAAAGAAATAAACTGGATTCAAATAGGAAAAGAATGTTAAAGTTTTTTTTTATTTGCAGATGACAAAATGCTACTCATAAAGAATCTAAAAAACTCTATCGAAAGATTCTTAGAACTAATAAATTCAGCAAAGTGAAAGGTTACAAAATAAATGCACAAAAATCAACAGCATTACTATTGATAAATTTACTGAGAAAGAAAATCAGAAAAATACTCATATTTGCAGGAACTCCAAAAATTAAATGCCATGGAATTAACCCAACAAAGGAAGTCAATTACCTCTATTATGAAAACTATATTAACCTTTAAAAAAAGAGATCAATAAAGACATGAGAAAGAAGGGATCAAATGAGGACATGAGAATAGGATACCTCCTGCTCTTGAATAGGCAGAAATAACATTGTCATAGTTGCCATATCACCAAAAGTGTTTATAAATTTAATTCAATCACTGCCAAAAATATCAAAAGCTTTCTTTCAGAGAAGAAAAAAATTTCTAAATTTTAAGTGGAACCAGAAGAAAGCCAGAATAGTTAAATCAATTCTGGAAATAAGACCATGGGAGGAGATATTACAACCTCAGATTTCAACCTTAAACTACAAAGCCAAAGTAGAAAAATAAAAACAAAAGCAAAAAACAAAACAAAACAACCCATGGTACTGCCACAAAAATAGACATATTAATTGATGGAATAGAAATGAGAAGGTAGAAGCAACCCTAATTATACTCAGCTATATGATTTTCAAAACCAAAGCCAATAATATATACTGGAGGAAAAAAAAAACTTTAAAAATTGATGGTGTAAAAACTGGACATCCATTTGCAGAGTGAATCTTGACCCAAACCTCTCATCTTGTACTAAATTAAAAAGGATCAAAAACTTATATAAAAGTAGAAACACTGCATCTTCTCTAAGAAAAAAGTACCAAAATTCCTGAAGTCATATCCATAACCAGTGACTTCTTGTATAGAATGGCAATTGCACAAGATATATGAAGAATCAACAAGTGAGATTATAACAAATTAGAAAGCTTCTGCCAGCCAAGAAAAAAGAAAGTTAAGTGACAACTTACAAAATGAGAAAAATATTTTACCAACTACCCCTCAGGAAACCAATATTTAGAATATATTTTTAAAAACTCAAAAATACTACGCTGCCCAAATTTTAGGTCTAATGAAACGATGGGCGACTGAAATGAATAGACATTTATAACTAACTAAATAAGAAAGAAATACAAATGGCCAAAATATACATGAAAAATATTCAGCATCTTTGACCATTAGAGAAATGCAAATCAAGATAACACTGAGATTCCATTCCAGTAAGAATGGGCATTATCAACAACTCAAAAAAAAAATACAACAAATGTTGGCAAGGATGTGGGGGGAAAGAGCCCTATTCCATTGTTTGTGGGAATGGAAACTAGTACTACTACTATGAAGATCAGAATGGAGACTTCTCAAAATGCTGAAAGTAGAAATTCCAGTGGATCCAGCTATACCTCACCTTCAAGGGATACATGCATACCCATGTTTATAGCAGCACAATTTATCATAGGTAAATCATGGAAGCAGCCTATATTACTCTCAACAGATGAATGGATGAAGAAAATGTGTTGTATGCAAGCAATGAAATGCCATTCAGCCATAAAGATATATTTGAGTTCTTGTAGAAAAATGGATGAATTGTAAAACCATAATACTAAGTGAAATAAGTCATAAAATGTAAAATACAGCATCTTTTCTCTAACATAAGAGATACAAAATATAAATAATTTAAAGAAAAAAATAAAAGACCCACATTAAGAAATAGGGAAGTAGATTCTGTAGCAATGAAAAGGAGACATGGGTAGGAGGGAGAAGAGAAAGCAGGAGGCTGGGGCTGGGGATGTAAAAATAATCAAGATACAATATGTATATTTATCAAACCCCAAGCTCTATGTAATCACTAAGGACTATAAACACATATTAGTAATATAAGAAGAATAAAATTCTTAGGAGTTAACCAGGAAATTGAATGGTTAATAATTGTAAACTATAAAACCTTGCTAAAAGAAATTAAAGAAGATATAAATAAAAGGAAACTTATCCCATGTTCATAGACAGGAAGATTTAATACTATGAATGTGTCAATGTTATCCAGACTTATCTATAAATTAAATCAAGTTTGATGGAACTAAGGAGTGGAAGAGAGAAACATGAAGCAATCATGCAAGAGAGAAGTGCCCCTAACAGTATTTAGCCTATATGTGCTAACTCCCATGTAACACTCAGAAATAAGACCTAGTTAAAAGCTTATTGTTATGCATCACTGAGGCAGTGTGTGAGATGGTTTAATGTGGCAGTACTGTGATTTATCCAAAACAAATGCTACCATGTAATTTAAAGAATTGTGAAAAAGTTTAATTGTATGTGACCCAAAAAATCTAAGAACATTCTCAATCTGTCAATACCCAGTAAGCCATTCACTGTCTGAATAATTTAACGTTTTTATTTTATTACCACCAATCTAGTTATTATCTGTATGTAGACCTACCATGGTCAAATTAATTGGTTCACAAATAGGAAAGAAATAAGACATTCCTTTCCAAAGTGTCTAGCTCTTGCAATTTTAAATTATATTCTCTTTACTAGTTAAAACAATGAATTGAAAACAACTCTACTTTGAAATCTAAAGCAAATCATCTCTTCCTTTTTGGTGATTGTGCACACATTCTCTACCAACTGGCACAGGATGAGTGTGTGGGAAGCAAAATGTAAATCTGAGATTCCTCAGTGGCCCATATGTTAAAGCCTTGCTCACCAGCCTGTGGGACTGGCTGGAAGTGAGGCAAAGATTGGGAGGTGAGGCCCAGCAAAAAAAGTGAGCTCATGGGGGTGTGCCCTTAAAGAGCATATTGGGATCCTAGTCCCTTCTTTTTGTTTTTCTCTTTGCTTCCTGGCTGTTATGATGTGACCATCTCTCCTCCACCATATGCTTCCTGCCATGATGATCTGTCTTGTTATAGACAGAAAAGCAATAGAGTCAGCCAACTATGGACTGGAATCTATGAATCATAAGTTAAAATGAACCTTTCATCTTTAAATTGATTATTTTCTCAGATATTTGTTACAGCAACAGAAATATGACTAACACAACAGGGGAACACATACAGAACTTGAAGTTTTTGCTTTAATCAATTCATTTTATTTTAGATCAACATTTAAATATAATGGCTATTGATATTAGCTAATACTTCTAGAAGATTAATGTTAAAGAAATGTGAGAAGAAAATAAATGAAAATTTAGCATAATAAAAACAGAAAAATAAAAGAAGTAAAATAGATTTAAGAAACATTTGTTAAGAGTTACTCTAATACCACAGCATCTGTGGCTGTGCTGAGAGGCTTTTAATTTTCCTTTTTTTTTTTTTCTAAGAAAAAATAACTCTCAGGAGAATATTCTTCTGATAACTTTCACCATTGAACTTAATAAACTGACCATAAAACTTCAAGATAAAATGTTCACTTCCTCTTATTGGTGAACAGAAGTTTACATATTTAACATTATTTAATGCTGCAGGGATATCCTACCTATAACATCAAGACTTGAAGGTGGGTTGTGGCCATGTACGTATGGGTATATGTATAAGAAACAGAAATAACTTGTGTTTTCTATCCTGGAGATGATAGTTACTTTTGGATTCCAAATGTTGTCTTTCATATAAAGTGTTAAAAAACTGAGATGAATAGGAAATTAAACCTGGATTCTAGCCTTTTGACACAGTAAATTTAAGTTTTAACAGAATCAGAAGTCCAGATTATACACAGAAATAAAATGGATGTCATCACTATAAAAAAAAAGTTACTCTAATATATATGTCACCAAATTTGGGGGCATCCAATCACTATATTTTCTTACATTTCTATTGACAAATACCTGTCAGGTGATGGGAACTAAAGCTTGCATGTGCACTCTGTCCTTTACCCATCCTTTTCTAGGAAAAATCCTACTGAATTCTCATTACAGATAAAATCTAAGGAAACCTGTGTTGGTAATCTTGATAAATATTTTAGCCCCTTATATTTTAACTTTGTCTTGGTTACTTTCACCTTCTAATAACTCCACCTATGGATGACTGAGACTTTGGGAAGACATCAAAATTTACAAGCCATAACATTCCACCCTGGACTCCAAAAGACTCATGCAAATCTCTTTATGAAAAATCCATTTAATGCTAATCTTTTCAGCAAACCAAGTTCTCCTCTGCTCTATCTTTGCAGTCTGCATCTTACTGCAGTTTCCTTTGTGGACAATCTCAAAACGTTTTAGAGTATTTTTCTGGGCCGTTTGCTCTTGAGTCTCAAGAGAGAACCAGCTAAAAGCCCCCAATAGTAGTTTTGCCATCGCCTCAACATTAGACTGCCTTGAAATTTTTTCTGCCAGATTAATTAGTCCACTGCCCTTAATCTCAGTCTCCTGTAACATCTCTGGATATAGGAAAAATGCAGATAAATTTTGTACCTGAACAAAACACACGTGGTCTGGAGTCCAACTGCCAATAAAATCTTGTTCCCAACTGAAACCTCCTGAACTTGGTCATTACCACTTTCATTTCTGTCAACATTCTCATCTTCTGAGCTCTCCAAAAATTCACATCAAGCTCAGGTCACAACATTCCAGGGTTTGTTTTTTTTTGGTACCGGAGATTGAACCCAGGTCCTCAGCTTGCAAGCCAGGCGGTGGAACCACTGAGCTAAATCTCCGGCCCCCCAGGGCTTTTTTTTAGCCAGCATCTCTAAACCTTTACAACCTCCTCAAGAAAAGGCTTCTGAACCACGTGGCAAGGTAATGTCACAGCAGTGACCTCTTTTCTCTGGGTACCTAAATCTGTTTTAGTTACATTCTTATGGCTGAGACAAAATAACTCACAAGTTAGTGGAGGAATGGTTAATTTTAGTTCACACTTTGTAGTGGTTTCAGAGCATAGTTGTCTGGATCCAAAGCAAGATGGTATTTCAGAGTGGAATGGTAGAGGAGAAATAGTCCATAGCAAGCAGGGCAGAAAGCAGCAAGCCTACCTTCCTTCTTTCCCTTTATATTTCATCCTGGCTACAAGTACATTGATTGGTGCCACCCACATCGAGAGTAGGGCTCCTCTGCAACAATTCCATCACCCACAACTATGCTAAACCAATCAGTGGCCTAATCCAGTTATCAAATACCTATAATCCAGTATCACCCACCAGTGGTCCAGCCACCTCTCAAAAAAGCCCCAACTATGATATGAGTACATGAGAGTTTGGGGGGATATATAGATATAAGCCATAACATCTTTTTTTTTTTTTTTTTTGGTACTGGGGATCAAACTTGGGTCCTTGCGCTTGCGGGGCAGGTGGCAAAACCACTGAGCTAAATCCCCAGCCCAAAGACATAATATCTTTTTTGGGGGGGGGGGGTTGAACTCAGGACCTTGCGCTTGCAAGGCAGGTGGCAGCACCACTGACCTAAATCTCCGGCCCCACCATAACATCGTAATAGTATTACTTTCCTTTATCTAAATTCTGTAGTCTTTCCTTAATATTTATTCTCTTTATTATGAAGGCAGAAAGTCTGTTTCTTTTTAGGATCTGCACTGTGGTGTGCAAAGACTAACTTTTTCCTTATGTATATGAATTTATGAGTGAAGGAAGGAATAATTAAACATTCCACACTCGTGAAGATAGTCTCATATGCAAATAGACTAGGCACTTCTATCTGTAATTATTCTAAGACACATAGTCTAGCCTTAGCTGATGACTTCATTCTCAGCTTTTACTAACTCTACTTTAACATATTTATCTAAAAGGTAAACTCAGCTACTAAGTTGCTGATAACATTCAGCACCAAATATTAACAAATGTGAAAATTTTAGGTCAGGTTTTTATAGTATGGACATCTTCAGGTCTCCATTTTATTCTTTAGTTGAAAGTCACCTTTGAGGGGATTTCATTTACATTTAGTTTTTTTTCTTAAACATACCAACCCAACTGCTGGACAAAAATTAGAATGTAATTTTTGTGACACTATTATAGGTGATGTCATTGTTAAAATGTAAATGTCCTTTAATTAGCAGTATGTTGAAGTCTATTATTGACCTCATTTATTTGAATTTTTATCAGTTTCAATCTGTAATTCATTAGGAAAGACTTGAAAACAAGTATTATTTATTTCATGTATCAGTGCTATTATTAGGTAATGGAGACTGCATAATGCTATTTGAATTTTGAATATTGCTTTAAGAACATGTTTCAAATGGGGAAGAAGGAAAATAAGAAAGCCAAGAGAAATGAAAGGTGTAGGAGCTTCCCTCAAGGTCATCATGCAGAGAAATAAAGTACAGAGAATGTGAGCTGAAAGTGTAAAACTTTGGTTATGATTTTATGCTCTCACCTTACTTGGATGCTTTCTTTCAAGTCCAAATCAGAAAGCACTTAGAAGTAGAAGGTACAAAAAAAAAAAAAAGAAGTAGAAGGTTCATGGATTCAGTGCAAATATTTCAATAAAATATCGCATCACATAAGGCAATTTAATCAAAGACTTATTAAGAGATAAAGAAAGGCCCAGTTCTTTGTGCATAAATAACAATAATATTGGCATTTTTTTGGCAGAGCCTTGCCTAAACAGCTCACAGAAATACTCTGTGAGCCAGAAGGGCAAGCCAATATGCTCATATGACTTTTTCAAATAGTGAAAATGAATTCTAAGTGCTTAAAACCATCTAGAAATAAGTGAGAAAAAGATTGGTAGCAAGGAATATTAATCCATTCAGCTACTAGAAATTGATTCACAATCAACTTACTGGAAGAGAGAATTTGTCAGTATCTTATATGGTTTTAATAATACAACCTAACTTTCTACAGTGAGAGATTGTTTCCTTAGACGACTTCTTAGTATTATTCTTCATTATATGTGAAATCTTTGTATAAACAGACAGAAAGGTACTCACCTCAGTCCATTACCATAATCAATAATAAATGCATCACTTTTAAATAATTACTATGATTATTTCAATATTTCATACTATGGGTATGTATTAGTGAGCTTTATCCTTGCTGAGATGGACTATCCAACTCTAACATTTAAAAGGAACGGAGGTTTAATTTGGGTCACAGTTTTGAGGAATTCAGCCTTTGGAGGGCTGCTGCCAAGGCAGGAAAGTCGTGGCAGCAGGGCACGGTGGACCAAAGCTCTCCAGATTATAGTAACTGAGAAGCAGAACAGGAGAACAATGCATTAATTAATATTTTGACTCAGAGATTAAAAGTAGAGAATAAAAGAGTAGTTAGGAGAAGATCATTCCTAGTTGAATCTAACGATTTGCTTTCTCTGTTTTCTTATTCCTACCTAGACTACCACAAAAATTTAACAGGAGTTTTGATAGTGTAATTAGGCCTGTGCAGGGATTTTGATATGTCACTTGGTCTTCCATGATTGCAAGTGGAACTGAAATCAAAAACCCCGGAGGCTCACGAGGCTCATGCTCATAAGAATGTCCTTGATGACTCATCTTCCTGGGAAGCACACAGCAGGGAACCATTCTCTTTCCCACATCTTTGTTCTCTGGTTTTTATCCCCACAATATGTTGCCATTTCTCTTTTGAAAGCCTCTGGGTAGACAAATTTATAGCTTAGCTCTTTCTTGAATTATACTCTTGGTTCTCTCAATCTATGATTTTTGAATGTATATGTATATATTTATATATATATATATATATATATAAAATCATCTGTAAAGGAAAATCTATGCAGCAGTAATCTTTCATTAAAAAAAAATATATATATATATATGTAGTATCTGAATCACAATCTCTCCTCCCTCTCTCCTCTCTCTCTCCCCCTCCCTCCTCTCCCTCTGAATTTTCATTTTCATCTATATATATTTTGACCCATAGTCTTGACTCTGACGAAGGAGTCATCTTCCTTGGCTCTATGCATTCATTTCAGAGCCAATGTCTCTTCTGTTCTGTTCTTGCTGTGGCTGCTCCTCCCCGTGTTACAACTACAGTACATGCCTCTTAGAATTGCAGCTAATTCCCTCTATGGAATACCCCCTGCTATATACTATTCAATGATATTTCTATTGTTTCCATTTCCTCTGGTTTCAGAAGTCGAATAGCTTCTTTGGCTAGAAAAACAAACCAAAATATCCACCTTTTGTTCTACTTTGACCAAACAAATCCTTCTTTTTTCCCAGGGGGTCTTGTGAGTGGATGGAGATGGTTAAACATGACTCAGAGATTTAATGAACATAATCACTTATCATTAGCCACTGGACTGAGGACTGGGAAGCAACTCTATACAGAAACTGAAGTGGGTCAGGAAGAAACAGTGTATGAAAGAAAAAATGAGGACACTCTGAAGCACAACTCCTAATAATGTGGTTCTGCTCAGAATTCAGAACATTAACAATAGAGTCATAGTTGCTGCAATCAAAGATAAAATGGTTATTTTTGATGTCTGCCAACAGCCTGATTGTGAGGGAGAAAGTCAAGATTTCAAAGACTGTTGGATTCAACCAGCACTGGCTGTGCTTTCAAATCCAAGAAAAATCTATAGAGACAATGCAATAATTGTGTGAACTATTTTTTTTTTGTACAAAGGCCACTATTTGTTCAAAAGTGGAATCATGAAACAATTTTAATATATTCTCCTATTATATTCACTTGATGTATCTCAAGTTAAGAATAAATGTATTTCTGTGAAATTATTTATAACATAGCTACTATTCTATTTTCTTTGTTGTTGTTTCTTTGTTTGTTTTTTGAGGGAGGGTCTCCTTTTGTAGTTCAGGCTGGCCCTGAACTCACTAGCCCAAACTGTCTTGTGGTGATCCTCCTGCCTCAGCCTCCTGAGTAGTGCTGGGATTATAGGCATGTGCCACCACAACTGGCTGCTACTATTCTATTTTCAATATGGACTGTATATCATATATATAAAAATATAAAATATACATGGATATATGAGATAAAATATTTTTAAATGTTTATAGCAATGTGAATCCTTTTTCAGCATTTGGTATTTGATGTGTCTGATAATAACTTAAAGACAAAGAGCTTGAAACAACTAGTTTTTTTCACTGACTTATTTTTAGTTTTACAGTTTCTTCACTGAAATTTGTTTCTTCAACTTCAAACATTTTTTACAAACAAATTTATTATATCTACAAAACCAAGTTTCAAAGTATACATACAATATGGAATTCTTAAATAAAAATATCATCATCTGTAAAGGAAAATCTATGCAGCAGTAATCTTTCATCAAGATTTCCTTGACTGGTATACTTGTGTTTGAAGAGAAACAAAGAGCAGTGTGCCATCTTCAAACCCCACTGAAGGAAATCAAAGTACTTTCCTTAGGGCCATTAGGCACAGTTGCTTTGCCTGGTGTTATTTTGCTTGCTTTGAATTTTGAGCAGTACTTGTTTATAAGAATCTCACATAATTTAAGGGGAAAATATATTATAATGGTAGAGGAATCTAATAAAATTCCCACTTTTATAATTCTGAGATATCTCAATATGCCAATGGGATGAGTAGTTAATTTACTTCTCTTTCAAATGTGGATTAATTGAAAACAACCCTCAAAATGTATTTTAGGAAAAGATACAGACAATAGAATGAGGCTTCCAATGATTTTATGTTTAGTGTGGAAAGAAAGCAGAGTACCAGGGCCAGGGATTTAGCTCAGTGGTGCCACCGCCTTCCTCACAAGCGCAGGGTCCCGAGTTCAATCCCCGGTGCTAAAAAAGAAAGAAAGAAAGAAAATAGAGTAGCAGATTTATTTGAGACCCAAGCTCTGGACTTCCTAACTGATGTTAGACTAAAAGAAAATGTGACACCTGGATTTTGCTTTAAAAGCGAGCATCAGGGGCCAGGGATTTAGCTCAGTGCTTCCGGCGCCTGCCTCGAAAGCGAAAGATCCAGAGTTTGATCCCCAGTACAAAAAAAAAAAAAAAGCTAGCATCAGGTAACTCTTTTCTAAATAATTTTAAATCAAATTTTACCATTTAGAAAAGCCCACTGAATTGTCATGAAATGAGCCCTATCCATGTAAGCAGCAACCGGATCTAGATTTAAAAAAACCCAAACATTTCAGTATTTGTATCTAGAGACCTTCTCTCCCCTTGTCCAAAGACAACCTCTATCCCGATTGATAACTTATATAGTTTTATATATATATATGTGAATATTATTTTTTCTTTTTACATTTATGTAAACTGAATTGTAGAGTCAGAATTGGCTACCTAAATTGTTGGCCCCCAGCCAAAATGAAAATTATAAAGCCATACTTCAAAAGTCAGTTAGAAAAAAGAAAAAAAGTTGTAAAGAATTTCAAGAGAATTATAATATTAAGCCAAATAAGGCCCCTGTACAATTACACAGGATATAGACCCTTAAAGCCTATATACATTATATTTGCAGAGACATTTTTCTCTCATTTTATTTATAAAATTAATCACTGTGGTTCTAAATTTTATGCTTTCATTTCCTCATGGACATAATAATATAGTTTTTCACTTCATGAAAGCACCATGATTTTTTATCTACCTACTTGTGATGGAAATTTACAGTGATTTCATTAGGGATATTTATAATTAGTGTTAAGATGAAGGAACTTAGGTATATCTTTTTGTGGGCATTTGCTCTGTATTTAATGTGTTAAAACAACATTGTCAAAATTAGTTCCACATACTCAAATCCAGGTAAGTGATCTTTGACTAGGGCAAAAACAATGCAACAAATGGTGTTTGATCAATAGGACATCTACATGCAAAACAATGAATACAGGTATAGACTTTATATCTTTTACAAAAATTAATTCAGTCCAGATCATAGGCATAAAAATAAAATTCAATATTACAAAATAAAACTGCTAGAATATAATATAGAAAGAAATCTAGGGGTTAGCTATGCCTTTTTAATGACTTTACCAAAAGCATGATCCATGAAAGAAAAGTTAGTAAGTTAGGCTTTATAACAAGTAAAATCTTCTGCACTATGAATAACATTATCAAAGAATGAAAAGACAAGCCATAGGCTTGGGAAAAACTTTTGTAAAACACATAACTGATAGAGGACAAGAACTGTGAGCCTAAAATAAAACTATAACCTATCCAGTTTGTAGCATTATGTTATTAGTAACATAAAATGTACTATCACAATTAAGAGTAAATATAATAAACCACGTTTAGGTTATGCTTACTGATAACTACAAAGCAGTGCTAAGGAAATTAAAGAAAAATAAATGAATTGATCAATGTTTCAGGTTTATGGTTTGGGCGTTTCAATATCATTAAAATAGGACGTTTATACATCTAACATAGAGTTCTATCAACATACAGAATGTCATAAGATCAGTAATAGAAAGACAAATAAATAAAATCAGTAAATTCTTGAGGAAATTTTCCACCCTAAAATATATATTAATAGCCAATGTCATTATTAATATCAAGGGGAACAGAAAATTTTGTTGACAAAAGTGTTGTGTAGTGGCACATTCCTTTGGATTCTGCCTTAGTCATTTCTTCTAAGTTAAGCTTATATCTAATTTGTAACTTTGAGTTTGTACCTATTTACTGGAGACAAGTGAAAGAATATGCCCACATAAAAGCAGAACCAACTTGAGTGTTCAGCTTCATAAAATGTAAACAAATTGTCAGATCTTCCTATGTTCCCCAATACTTTAAAGGAACGGATTATAAATACACACAAAAACATGAATGGATCCCTAAAACACTATTTCGCAGAAAGGAGATAAATTGGAAAAAAGAGTTCACTGATATGTTAGATTTCATAAATATGAAATTCAACAAATGGCCACTCTAATCTACCATGATGGAGTTCATTCATAACAATGGCTCCTCTGGCCTAGAGAAGATAATATGAGATGGAAGGATTACTTGAGTTCATCAAGAAAAAACTTATTGAAATAATGGAAATATATTTACCCTTATTCACTATTGACTATACGGTTGCTTGCAAACATAAAACTCATCACATATACATTTAAAATCCAGAAATTGTATTGCAACCTACTTCCCTAAATAAATAAAAAAAATCTCTGATGGGTAGAATATTATCCTTCCTTCAGGAGACAAATATGTGAATACATTTATTTTGCTCTACATAAGACAGAAGTGTGGTTCTTTACATTAAGTGATAGGAGTTTTAATTATGTGGAGGACAGAAAAGGTATATGATATTAGAACCATGGCCTTTATGGTAATGAAGAAGATTGGCAGCTATAGAAATGTACTCTGTAGTTTGAAGTGAGAATCATTGTCAGGTAAAGACCTAAAAATTAGTTTCCTGACTTGTGTAAAATAATACAAAAATTGAAATGATAAATAGAAAATGACAAAATAGATATCACATTCTATGTCAAACTGAACGCAATAAAAGAAGATAGATAATTTTTGAACTACTTTAGCATTAATGTATATTCAATGTGTAATGTGTAATAATTTTTAGAATTGAGTAATATTAGAATTTGGCTTGATTTGGGGGGTTAGTTATAAAATAAACATAAACAATTATAATTTTCCCTACATGCCAATGCTTCTACAATGTCTAACAATAAAATTACATAATGTTGAAGCATAGTCCATTAAGAAAATGTAAAATTGAAGATACCTATTACAAGCTATTTAAGGAAAAGAGATGTCCTGATCACTGTAGAAATAATGTGAAGCAATGCTATATTATATTCACAAATAATTAACTTTCTCCTTTTGTTTCAAGATTAAATTTATCTAATACATGAGTTTATTTCCATTCTTTATATTTCAAATTCAATAAATATGTTTGTCTGAATTATTGGCAAGGTTAGCATAAAGCGATCACAGTGATCAGCCAAACTTCTAAGCTGAACCCTAATAGTTCCCATTTTCTTTACCTCCCTAGACCCCACTACTCTTTCTTTCAGACTTCATCAGTTACAAAGTAGAATGAATTCTGAAACCTCAGTTCATTTTAAAAGTAGCTTATTAGCAAAGCAAATCTGGTTAGAAATGTGTTGCTTTATGTTTTCTTGTGTCATAATCCCTTCAAAACTATCTTCACAAGTTCCAAATAAGGTGTCCTGCTTTTTAAGCATTAATGGAAAGTTTAGTGATTTGCATTCAGGATATTCATCTTTTAATATTGAAGAAGTGCTAAAAGCAAAGCCAGGAAAAGTTATTAAAATTCATGAAAGAAACACAGGACAAATAGTACAGTTCTCTATAAATATCTAGCAGTTCAGGCAGCTAACTGTAACTTCAAGGAGATAAAAGTTGCAATCATTTTCTCTCACTTCATTCTAATGCACTTCAAAATAAAGCCACAAACTACAAACATTACTAACTAGAAGATATGTTAAGTGTGTTTTTATATCTTTTTGATGAACTATTTAGTTTGAGAGAATTGTAGGTCTACATGTAGTTCAAAGAAATGATACAGAGGGATAAACCAAATTTGCCACAAATTTTGACACCTTAGGAAACAATATTCCAGTAACAAGCCAAGATGCTGACAGTTCCGCCAGCAATGCAAAGTATTTCCATCTCTAAAAATATTCATTGCACCAGTGTTCATTGTATTGTAGGGGTTCATGGTATGAATATTCCAAAATTTATTTTTTGAAGCCATTTCAGTTATGTTAAGCTTGGCCTCTTATAAATAAAAATACAATGAGTATTTTTAGACAAATATTTTTGCAGACAGAAGTTGCCATTTCTCTGGAGATGGTGTCCACAAATGCAATTTCTGAGTTGCATGCTTAATTGTATATTTAGGTGTTAAGATACCTCAATTTTCTACATTGTAACATTTTTCACTCTCAGCAGCAATGCTGCTACAGTGATTAGGCTATTCAACATCCTTGCTAGTATTTGCTATTACAACTATGTTATTTTAGTTATTCTAATATGTAAATCATCACACCCACTGATTTTATTTTGTTTACTTTTCCAAATAATTAGGAAAATAATTGAAAAAATAATTTTAAATAATTTTGTGTACTTAGCTGTTATTGATACATCCACTTCAGTGAATTGCCTTTATGTCTTCTCCATATCTGATTGGATTTTTTTAAATATTCAGTTTGATAGTTCTTTATATATTTGAGTAATTTATCTTTTGTTGGATATGCATTTTATAAATAATTGCTCCCAAACTTTTATCTTTGTATCCTCTTGATACAATTTTTCACACAACAAAGTTTTAATTTTAATGAAATGTATTTCATTTTTATTCTTTTGTGGATCATGCTTTATGTATCAAGGTTAAAATCTCTTCACTTACTAGGCATGGTGGCACATATCTGTGATTCCAGCACTTGGGAGGCTGAGGCAGGAAGATCAAAGCCAGCCTGAATTGCATAGTAAGACTCTGCCTCAAAAAACCCCCAAAAAACTCTTCATTTAGCCTTCATTTCTAAATAGTTTTCTCCCACATATATTTCTAAAAGTTTCATAGTTTTAGTGGTTACACTTAAGTCTGTGATCCACTTTTAGTTAATTGTTTAATGAAGAGTGGGACAAAATTAGGACTTTGCTGTTATTATGTTTGCCCATGAAAGTCTAATTTCTCCAATAATATTTAATGTTAAAAGTGTCTATCTTCCATTAAATTGCTCATCAAAAAATCAACTGAGTATGTTTATATGGGCTTCTGGGTTCTCTCTTCTGCATCATTTATCTATGTATCTCAACTTCTGACAAACTGAACACTTTTATCACCATAGTTATACAATGAATTTTACAATTGGGTAGATTGTTTCTTCCATTTCTAAATGAAAATTGTAGAACATTTTTGTCTAGGTTTATACAAAATCTTCCTGAGACTTTCTTAATAATTACATTTCAATACATCAATTTGGGGAAATTTGACAATTTGATTATATTATGTATTCCAATTCGTAAATATAGAATGTCTATTTTCACCAATATATTTTGATGTTTTTAGCAACATTTTATAACTTTCAACATAAAACTACGGTGCATCATTGTTAGTTCCTCAATTGCAACAGCAATAATTTCAAATACTTTTTTTGGTACTGGGGATAGAACTTGGGTCCTTACACTTGCAAAGCAGCTGAATCCCCAGCCCCCTCAAACATTATTTTTAGTAAGAATAATGGAAATGCACATCACCAATTTTCATCTGATGTTAGAAGTGTAATATTCACCTTTTAATGGTCAACCACTAAGTTAGCTTTGACTTTGAAGTTTTTTATGAGGTTAAAAAAGCTCCCCTTCTCCTCCTACTTTCCTCATAGCTTTTATTTTGAATGGTTATCTATTTTTTTTAAAAAATGTATGGTTTTGTATTGCTATTAGGATGTGTTTTTTTTCCTCTAGCCTCTTAATGTGGTAAATTACATTTAAAATTTTTAACAATGAATCAGCACTGCATTCCTGGGATAAACCCCACATTTCATGATGTATAATATTTAAAATATTTTTCATCCCGAGAACATGAAGATATTGATCATTATTTTTCTTTGCAGTCCTTCTCAGGTCTTGGCACCACTGTAATACTGGCTTCACAAAACTAGTACGAAAGGATATTACCCTGGATTCTTTTGGAAAAAATATCACAGAACTAGTAATGTATTACCCGTAAATTTCTAGTAGAATTCTCTAGTAAAATCAGCTTAGTCTACAAATTTATTCTTTTTCACAGTGTTTAAATTATTTTGGGTTTATGTAGGTTCTAGACTCTGTATGTTTACATCTTTTTCCAATTTGGGAAGTTGTAAGTCATTATTATTTGACACATTTTCAGTCTACCCTTTTTCTTCAGTCTTCCTAAGACTGATGATTTTTTATAGGACTTGTATGTGTCTCTGATCCTGTATTCTTTTTTCATTGACACATTTTCCCTTATATATTTTAATTATATAATTTCGATAGCTTTTTAATTTCATTATTTATTTTTTCATGTGCTCCATTCTGCCACTGATCCCAGTAATAGAGGTTTTTATTTTGATTATTTGGTTTTCTAATTTCAAAATCATATTTGAAGTTTTTAGAGATATTTTTCTTATATTATCCACTGATATATGATTAACATTGTTTTTCTGTTTTTTAAAGTTAATTTTATTGGTATAATTTAAATATACATAATGATCACATTCATCAAAGGGAACTTGTGCATGTACATGGTATATCTTGATACCTCTTTCCCTCCCAATCCCATCCCCTCTTTTTGAACCCCCTCCTCTCCTTATTTACAAAAGTTTTTCTCCATTTTTTCCTTCTTTTCTCATTGTTTTCTTTTCCCTTCCTTTTTCCTCTTCCCCCTTCTTCCTATTTAATATTATCTATTGAACATTTTGGTCCTTATTTACACTTTTAGTTTCTCATACCAGACAGACAGTGTGATATTTATACCTATGTGTCCAATTTGTTTCACTTAAAATTATAATCTCAAGTCTGTTTAGCTACAAATATCTCAAGTTTATCCTTCTTTATGGCTGGGTAGCATTCCATCATTAAAAATAAGACATATTTTTATTTCATTCATCAATTGATGGGCATCTGGATTGTTTCTAATCTTTAGCTACTGCAAATTGTGTTTCTATAAACATGGGTGCACATATATCATTATGGTATGATCCTTTGGGAAGATACCCAGCAGGGGAATAGCTGATTCAAATGAGACCTCTCATCCTAATTTTTTGAGAAATCTCCACACTGATGTCCACAGTGGTTGCACCAGTCTGCACTCCCACCAAGAGTAGAGGAGGCTTCACTTTTCCCCACAGCCCCACCAGCATTTGTTGTTGGTTGTTTTCTTGATAATAGCCATTCTTTATGGAGTAGGATGGAATCTCAATGTTGTTTTAATTTGCATCTCTCAGATGACTGGGGCTGTTGAATATTTTTCATATATTTATGTGCTATTTCTACCTTTTTATCTGAGAAATGTCTACTGATTTCAGATGTCTATTTTTTAAATTGGGTTTTTAAATTTGAGGGGTCTGATTTTTTTTCAGTTCTTTGTAAGTTGTCCTTTTAGATATTGGTCCTTTATCTGTGGAATGCTGGATGAAATTTTCTCCCACTCTGTAGGTTGTTTCTTCATTCTGTTGGTGACTACTTTTGCAGTGCAAAAACTTTTTAATAGGACTAGATCCTAGTTGTTGATTCTTTGCTGTATTTCCCATGTAGTCTGGGTTTTGTTCATGAAGTTGTTGCTTACCCTTAGGTCCTCAAAAGTTCTACATAATCCATCTTCCAGTAAACTCAGTGTTTCTGTTTTAATATTTTGATTTTTGATTCATTTTATTAGTTTAGTCCATGATGAAATTTTTTAGCAAATAGAAAGCCAGTTTTTCCAGCATCACTTATCGAAGAAGCTATCTTTCCTCCAGTGAATATGTTTGGCCCTTTTGTCAAAGATAAGGTGGCTGAGTGTATTTAATGTTGTTTCTGCCTCTTCTAGTCTGTTCCATTGATACTCAAGTCTTTTTTTTTTTTTTTTTTTTTTTTGCACCAGTATAATGTTCTTCTATCACAGATTTGTAGTATAATTTCAAGTCAGGGATTGTGATGCCCCCTGCCTTGTCTTTTTTTCCCAGAATTATTTTTCCTTTTCTAGGTTTCTTCTGGATTTTAGGATTGCTTTTTTCTAGTTTTGTGAGGTATACTAATGGTATTTTGATTGAGATTGCATTAAATCTGTATAACAATTTTGGGAGTATAGCCATTTTCATTATGTTGGTTCTTCCTAACTAACAGCAAGGGGTAGGTATCTTTCCATCTTCTGATATCCTCTTTGATCTCCTTTTTCAGAGTACTGTAATTTTCAATGTATAGGTCCTTCATTTCTTTTGTTAGATTTATTCCTAAGTATTTCATTTTTTAAAAAATGCTTTTATCAAAAGTGCTATTTCCCTAATTTCTTTCTCAGTGAGAATTTGTTATTTGTGTACAGTAATACTATTGATTTTTTTTTTCTTTTTAGTACTGGGGATTGAACTTGGGACCTTGTGCTTGCAAGGCAGGTGGCAGAACCACTGAACTAAATCTCTGGCCTTTGCTATTGATTTTTTAGTGTTGACTTTGTATCTAGTTATGCTACTGAATTTGGTTAATAAATCTAGAAATTTTTTGGTGAAATTTTTAGGGCCTTCTATGTAGAGAATCATGTCTTCTGCAAATAATGATAATTTAAATATTTCCTTTCCTATCTTTATTCCTTTTATTTCTTTTTCTTCTCTAATTGCTCTGGCTAATGTTTGTAGAACTACGTTGAACATGAGTGCTGATAATGGACATCCTTGTCTTGTTTCTGATTTTAGAGGAAAATCTTTCAATTTTTTACTGTTTAGTATTATGTTGGTTGTTGGGTTTTCATAGATGCCTTTTTACCGGATTGAGTTAAAGACCATCTATTCCAATTTTCTGTAGGTTTTTCTTTTTATCATAAATGGGTGTTGGATTTTGTCAAATGCTTTTTTCACATCTATTGAGATAATCATGTAATTTTTGACTTTGGCTCTGTTGATATAGTGTATTATATTTATTGATTTGCATATGTTGAACCATCCCTGCATCACTGAGATGAATCCTACTTGAACTTGGTGTATAATCTTCTTGATGATTTGTTGGATTCTGTTTGGCAGAATATTATTGAGGATTTTTGCATCTATGTTCATAAGGAAGATTGGCTGTCATTTTCTTTTTTGTTTGAGCCCTTCTCTGCTTTTGGTATCAGGGTAATACTTGCTTCTAAGAATGATTTTGGGAGTAATGCTTCCTTTTCTATTTTATTAAAGAGTTTGAAGATAATTGGCAATAGATCTTCTCTGAATTTCTTGTAGAACTCAGCAGTGAAACCATCAGGACTTGAACTTTGTTGGTAAATTTTTAATTATATTTTCAATTCCATTGATGGATATTTGTTGTTTAGAATTTTTTATATCTTCTTGGTTTAGGTTTGGCAATTCACATGTATCTAGGAATCTGACCATTTCTTCTGTGTTTTCCATCTTGTTAGAGTACAGGTTCTCAAAGTAGATATTGATAATCATCTGGATTTCCACGGAATCTGTTGTGATTTTACCCTTTTCATTCCTAATTGCATGAATTAGAGATTTTTTCTTTCCTGTGTTTGAGGAGCTTGGCTAAGCATTTATCAATTTTATTCAATCTTTCAAAGAACCAACTTTTCAGTTCATTGATTCTTTGTATTGTTTTTCTAGTCTCAATTGCATTAAATTTTGCTCTGATCTTTATAATTTCCTCTGTCACACAAGCTTTAAGGTTGACTTGTTCTACTTTTTCTAGAAGTTTGAGGTTCATTATTAGATCTTTGATTTGAACTTGCTCTGTTTTCCTGATATGAGAGTTCACTGCTATAAATTTCCCTCTTAGAACTGCTTTTACTTTATCCCATAAGTTGTGGAATGTTGTGTCTGCATTGTCATTTAATTGTAGATAATATTTAATTTCTTCTTTAATTTCATCTGTAACCCATTGCTTGATCAGGAAGATGTTATTTAATTTCCACGTATTTTGGAGTGATTGTGACTTATTTTTCCATTCATTTCCATTTTCATTGCACTATGGTCTGATAATATTCATGGGATAATTTGAATTCCTTTGTATTTGCTTAAGCATGTTCTATGCGTTAGTATGTGATCTATTTTGGAGAACATACCAAAATGTGCAACTAAGAAGAATGTATATCCTGATATTTTGGGGTGGAACACTCTCTGGACATTTGTTCACAAGTTTGGTTCAGTTCTGATATTTTTTCAATTCTGATTTTTTTGTCTAGATGATCTGTCTATTTGTGACAGTGGGGTATTAAGGTCCTCCATTACAATTGTATTTGTCCTTATTAGATTTCTCATGCCCATTAATATTTGCTTTCTATAGATGAGTGCATTGATATTTATAACTGATATGAATTGGTTTATCCATGACATATTTTCCTACTGCTGATCCCTTGTCTTTTCCCTCTGTTTAATTGCTTGCCCTGCCTAGTAGCTTTTTTCTATTGATGTTCTTTGAATTGTGATTTTTTCATTTTTTTTTCTAAAATGCTTTTCAGAACATGTTGTAGAGCTTGTTTGTTGGTCATTAATTTCTTCAGCTTTTGTCATGGAAGTATTGTATTTCTCCATTGATTATGAAAGATAGTCTTACAGGAGACATCAATCTGGGATTCTTTTAGGACTTGAAATACTACACCCCAAGTTCTCCTTGCCTTAATGGTTTGTCTTGAAAAGCTTGCTGAGATTCTGATGGGGTTTCCTTTATAGGTGATTTGTTTCTCTCTAACAGCTGTTAATATTCTGATCCTGTGCTGAATTTCTGAGATTTTGATTGTTATACGCCTTAGTGTAGATTTATTTTGGTCATGGTTATTTGGAATTCAGTATGCCTGAATTATTTGTATGTCCAATTATTTTTTTATGTTTGGGGAGTTTTCTGCCATTACATTTGTGAACAGGTTTTTTATGGCAATTTCACTTTCTCCTGCTCTTTCACTGACTCCAATCAGTCTTATATTTTTCTTTGCATCATTTTGCAATTATTGGATTAATTTTTCATGGCTTATTTTTAAAATATCTTTCTTTTCATGATTGGTAACTGCAATTGTGTCTTCTAGATCTAAAATTCTGATTTCACCTTAGTTTAAATGATTGCCTATATTTTCAATGGAGTTTTCAATCTTCTGGATATCTGTTTGAATCTGTTTCATGAACTCCATTTCTTTCCTGTGTTGGGTGTTCATGGTTTCCATCATTTTCCTAAGCACTTCTATTTTTTTAATCTGTTTCTACTCTACTTTGATTGTCATTTTTTTTTTAACCTGGAGGATTATTTTCTCTATAGATGCTTCTATTTCTTTACTTCTCCAGCTATCATTTCAGAAAGTTCAGGTAGGTTGCTTCCAACCTTCCTCTACCTCATTGTCCCCTGTACTTGTCCTGGGTGGCCTGGATGTCTGGGGTTGCATTTTGCTTGTACATCTTGCCATTTTCTATTTTTTAGTTTTATTTTGTTTTCTGAGTTGTTGCTTATAGATTTTCTTTTTTGTGTGTGTGATATAGTCTAGTGTTTATTTTATGTTATGGCAGGTACACTTGAATTTCAAAAATTTAAAACATATAAAAAGTGGTTAGGGACTAAGATTTGTATCAACAGTTGATAAATGTCTAAGATTGTTTATTATACAGCAGTATACAATGGTAATGCTAATGCCAACAGGGTACCATGGATGTTAGTCTAAAAATTATCACTAAGCTTTATGATAGATTATTTTATCACTATTATTGAGGCTTCTCTAGGAAATGCCTATTCCTCAGAGATATCTTCTAGATGTAAGTGGTTCTTGCTCTTTGTGTTTATCCCAAAATCCTACCTTCCCAATGAGTATGAGAGGTTGCTGTATATTTATCTCAGCACCCATACCTTTGGTACTGGACTGTGTTGCTGGTTGTAAACCCAGACAATTGCAGTTTTGTCACAGACTAGAGAACAACTGATTATAATAAGTATGATATCCTGGCTAAAGTAGTACAATTACCTGAATCAAAAGCATTTAAGACAGTCTAGCAGCTGACAAACTGTGTTCCCTATTAATTTTGTACCTTTAACCATATGAGCAAGCTCTACTGCTATATAACAAAATCCAATGTAAACCCGGAGCTCAGATGCAGTGAGTTTCCCTTTAACAGTGATTTTATGCTGCGAGACGGAAATTTAAGGATAGAGAATGAAACAGAGAGCTAAGTGAAGAGAAATATAGTCGAAGCAAGGCTAGAGGTCAAAGGATGAACACCCAAGCTTTGAAATACTAGAGAAGAGAACAAGAGGGAAAGCATGAAGGAAGAAGCAAAGGAATTTTGAAGTGGACCAAAAAGTCAACAGACAGTGTTCACTCACATGAAAGTTTCATAAAATCAAGAGAGATAGTTGAGGAAAGACAGAAAGAAGATGGATAGGAAAGAAGGAAGAATAAATGTATAAAACCTAAACAACAGCAAAAAAACTTTCAAAATCCAACCAGACCAAAAAAGGGAAATGAATCAAGCAAACAAGGAAAAAGATATTAAAAATTCTAAAATTCCTCTAGTATCCTCAGTTCTGTGTAAATGTTAGAGCCCCAAAATGCACTTTGCAGTTCCATCAGGTCTGTAGAAAGATCAATGCTGGACACAGGGCTGTTTCTGACTTCAGGGGCTCAGAGCTAGGGCCCTTTCCCCAATCAGCAGCCTTCCAGATGTCTCTTGCCCAAGTCTCCCCACCATGATCCTATCTGCACCGCTCTCTCAGCTGCTGTGGCACCCTCTGCTCCAGCCAGTCTGAGGCTATTCCCAGGTTTGTGTGATGTACACCACTTCCAGATCTTGCATGGGATACTCTGTTCCACACCTTTGATCATTTTCATGTTCTGGCTGTAGGGGTGGGGGAAGGTGGGCTCCTTTGTCCTGACACTGGCTTGTTTGTATCCACAGTTGCAGGACAGTGGGGGAGTGTCCCCTTCCTGTCACCAGCCAAGGCTGATTGCCTGCCCACACCTCTGCTCACAGAGCAGAGGGGATGCCTTCAGTCCTTTGTAGACTGGGCCAGTTTTAGTGGTCCTGGGTGGTCATGGGAACAGAGTTTAGCTGGACCCAGTCCCTACTTCTCAACATAAATTCCCTCAATCTGCTGACCTACTTTTGGGAGTCCATGACTGGACGGCTCTTCTCTTCTTTCTGAAGGTACCAGAGTGATCCTGGAAAAAAGCATCCATGTTCTGCTGTCAGAGATCAAGAACGCATTTCTCTGAACAAAATGGTGGCCCCATGTACCAGCTGCTTATCAGTTTGGCTGGATCCAGTTACTACTTCGCAATATAAATAAGTTCCCTCAGGTTGGGTATTTAGCTCAGTGGTTCCACTGCCTGTCTTGCAAGAGCAAGGTCCCAGTTTGATCCTCGGTACCAAAATAAATAAATAAATATTCCCTCAATCTGCTGACAAACTGCTGGCAGTCTACTGTGACTTGACGGCTCTTCCCTTCTTTCTCTTAAGGGATCAAAGCAACACTAGAAGAAAGCAACACTGTTCTGCTATCAGAGTTCCAGCGAATTACTCTGCACAAAATGGCCCTGCGCACTAGCTGCCAATCACATGAGCCTCACTTACCAACTCCCTTACCAGAGTGGGCGTTCAGGGAATATTATCTCGCACTTTTGCCACTGCCTCCAACTGTACACGACTTTCTGGATCCAGGTCTCTTTTCTCAGTGAGGAGCAAGGTTGTTTTCGCTGATCCCTGCAGGGGGAATATACAGCCATTTCTGCTGAGTCACATGTTCTTTGATCTACATCAATAATCTATTTCTTCTGCAGCAGTGGATCATATTTTCTTCCTCGCCTCTGTCAGTTGCCTCAAGGTTCTCCCATGCTATTTACATTTTTTTTTTCTTTTTTTTTGGTTTCTGGACTGTTGATTTCTAGGCTCTCAGCACCTTTTCCTGGAGAAGTTGTGCTGCTGGCACTCACTGCTCTGACATTTTTCTTCTCCTCTATATTTTCTGACCTGTTAAGTTTTTAAAAATTGATCATATCATGTACATTGAGTTATCTTTTATGGTTTATATTGACCTAAATATATATTTAAACTCCAAATCAAAGACAAATTCCATGCAAGGAAAAATATCCTAGTGTAAAAGCAACTTACTTTGGTGACTTTTACCAAAACATGTAAATATATGTTAGTTTTGGAAAAAAAGAAAAACAATATTTCATAAGCTCCATTAAGTACTTACCATCATTGCTCTGGAGATGAATTTAGAGTGTAAAGCACTTTACTTATAACTCTTACTGATTAATTTTAGATTCATAGAATTTCTTTTGCCTGTATATTTTGTTGACATAAATAGGTTTTATCAAATTTTACTGTCTGATTTTATCAAATTTTACAATGCTAATTCAAGTGTTCATATTTCCCTGAGAAATTTTCTGCATTCTCAAAAAGAACTAATTAGTGGAAAATAATGAGAATCCCCAAAATGACAGTCTACCAGACTCAGAATCTGTTAGAAAATATGAGACTATTCAGTAAATTACTTATCATGGCATACAAGATCCAAAAACAAGAAAAAATATAGTTTCTGAAATAAAATCTAAAGAAATAAAAGTATGACTCAAGATATTTTGTTTGGAATAGCAAATCATCACTAAAAATTTTTGTAAATATGCTACATATCCTACTATAATATTACCTATGAAAAACTCGATGAGAATCTCCAAAATTCAATGAAACAACTAATGCTAATTCACTGGAAGAGTGGTTACGGTTATTTAAAAAGTTGCATTTACCTTACTTAATTAGGTGTACAATGAACCAACATGATTTCAGAGGTGCAGGGATGCCACACAGGATTTAAAATAAAATAAATTGCCATTGTTCCCATTTATTTATATCATACTTTTGGAAAAACTGGATATTTAATTACATCAAGATAATATTTTTTCTTTCAGTCAAAACTCAGGCTGTATACACATTTCAATTTAAACAATTCTTGATAAAGTAAATTTTCTTTTCTCTGTGATAATCACCTAATCCATCACATTTACAAAATATTATATTTTGAGTGAATTGGAAGCTTGAGGATAAAACTACATTTAAAGCCATGCCAATAACTGGTGGCTAAAATTGAGAATTAGTGTAATTATTTTATTTAGTCTTCATCATCTTACTCTAGATCTTTTTGTTTTTCATTTTCTACACCAGGAAGTTAAATATCACAAATTGTATGAATATAGGCTTCCTAAGATTACAGTGAATTAATGAGGTATTTGTAGCCAATTTTATCATAACTCTAAATTATTTCCTCCTGATCACTGAATTCATGTTGTTTCTCTTTATGAAAAGTCTAATCAATACCTTTGCATATACCTATAATTCTTTTTTCAAGTGTCCTAAATACATGCATATTGTATGAAAAAAACAAAGCAAAGCTTACCTTCAACCTCTACAATTTATTTCTACTAACCATTCAGCAAACAAATGTAGAAACTAGAGGTACTGTAAGAGGCCTACCAGTTCTCCCTGTAATTCAGAACAATGTTAAATTCAGATTACTGTTAATTCCAAAGGATGCTTAAAGTCCAATATTGATTAAAAGGTTGTTTTTTTTTTTGAAATTCAGCATAATTATGGCTGGTTAGAAGGAAGAAGAAAACATGATTCTGTCTCTGGAGATTATTGAAAATATCATAAAATTGGGAAGTACTTCAATTTATGTGACTAAATAAAGTATATTGTTATCAGGTTTTTTTCTCTTTTCAAAGAATCCTTTCTTTTCTTGAATGAAAATCCTTGCACTCAATGGAGAAATGAATCTCTTCTCTTTGTCTGGCTGGGTAAAGAAAAATTAGATAAAAGAAATTTGAATGCTATATTTATATAATGAAAATTACTATAATAGACCCTCTGCATTAAGCACTTCCCTAAATTCTACATGTTCTCCTATTTCTGCTCTTTCAGGTCATGATTTTCATAACTCTGAGCTTGTCCTCATTTCTTAATAAAACATAATCTCATAAAAAGAACATTTGGCGTACAAGACATTCTCTTCTATGCCATTTAACTGGGTGTTTTATTTTCACATAGGACATCAAACATGATATAATGTATTATTGAAGGAAATAAAGTTGTTTTTTAAAACATCCACTTTCTCATTCATTTATTGTGTTCAAATTACGAAGAATTATCCATAGATGACAAGAAATGTTTTCTATACTCCAGAAAATCCAAATGTGATGATTAGCCCCATAGTTTTAATTTTAAAATATATGGAAATACTATACAGGGAATACATGCATTAGAATCTTGTATCTACAATAGGCAATGTTAGTTTATGGCACTTACCTGGTTAACAGGTAAAAGAAATAAAAAAGGAAAGAAAGCACACTGTCTTCATGGAGGTTACAGGCTATTGATTCAAACTGACCTTAATAAGAGACCCATGGAACAGTTCACCTACTAGTAATGAAAATGAAATCTCTGCTTAGCAAGGTTGGCAGCTGTCACCTCACTTTGAGCTATAACAAGCCTGCTGATATACATGTGACCCACACTATGAAGAGGAGAGTCCAACTTCACTGAGAGATAGCCATCCAGAAAACTGCTCAGAGAGATAACAGTCAAACAGCCAAAATACTCATGGTATGAAGAGGGTTCTGACAAAGCTTATGAAGCCATGACAGTGTATTATAACAGCTCATTTCACATCATTGATGTGTGACTATCTTCAAAGCTCTGATGAACCTTTTAGTTAGATTTTATTTTTAAAACAAATTAGGGGCAAAGTGTAAACTCCTTATGAGGCAACACAATTACATATTTAGGGTAAGGGAAAGAATTCATGTGAAGTGACTACTTTATGGTCATATTTTTATGGGACACCTTTTGAGGGAGTGTGAGAAAGGTCTCACTATGTAGTTCAGGCTGGCCTTGAAGTCACAGTGATTCTCCTGCCTCACCTTCTTGTGTGCTGTGATTACAGGCATACACTATCACACCCAGCAAGGGACACTTCAGCAAATAGTTAAAAAAGGCCTACAGCATAAAAGCAAAAGTAATCTTATCCCATGACAGAAGAATAGCTTTTTCAATTTCTTCCTAAACCTAAGTCGCTCTTTATCCTGAGGGAAGTTAAATGTAGGTTAGATTTACTTTTCTCTAGTTCTTGATATCTCTCTAGTATGAAAAAATGCTACTGGTTTTGAAGTAATCTAAAAGTCATTTTGTACTAAATGACATCTTTCAAATGAGTTTAAATCAAAGAAAATTACAGCACACCTACACGCATGCACAGCTTGTTTTCAAGTCTTTCAGCTGAAACCAAGAAGGGAGTTAAAATTCTGTAGCTTAAAGATACTTTTCAATAAACTGAAGTCCTAGAAGGTATCAGGAAACATTTTAAAAGTCAAATTTCCAAAAACATCTCTTCTAAATCTGTGGAGAAATAAATTGAATTTTTAATTAGTGATGTTTGGAAATGCAAAAAAGGTAAATTACACTTTTAAAATGACATATGATCACTAAATTTGTGTGTGTGTGTGTGTGTAGTTATGGGCTGATATGTGTTGCAACCCAGGTTCATAAGTTGAATCCCTAAACTCCATTGCCATGATATTAAGAAGTCAGGGATTTGGGAGGTAATTACAACTATATTCAGTCATGATGGTGGGGTCCTCTGGAAGGGATCAGTGGCTTTATAAAAACATACACTCTTTCCTCTCTCTCCTTCCATTATATGAGGCAATAGAGAGAAAACAACCTTCTTCAAGCCAGAGGAAATCTTTCACCAGAACCTGAAAATGGCTGACTCCTCGATCTTGAACTTTCTAGCCTCTACAGCCATGAGAAATTTCTGTGTATTTAAGCTTCTTGGTCTCTAATATTTTGTTATACCAACCTAAGGAGGGAAAGATGAGTGTGTGTGTGTGTGTTTGTGTTTGCTAAATGGTTAAATTTTGAGTCAAGTGGTGTGGGTATCTATGTGTATATATAAAGCTATCACTTTATAATCAAGTCTCAAAACATTGCCCTGAAGTTTGGGACATTAAGATTTGCTATAATAAAAGAAATTTGTTTCTATATATATGGAACCATATGTCAGAATCCCAAGCAAGTTTATACGAATGTTGACAATTAAATTGTACAGAAACAAAAGCTTTTGTTTGGTGATTTTTCACATAATCCTTAGCATACAGCTTCCAAACTTTATCATTTTACACTCATAGCTATCTCTCTGCCAAAGAAATATTAACAAAACTCCTACAGCTGACCTCTATAAAACCTTAAGTGTTGCATAAAAATATAGGAACATGAACAAAGATATAGTTAATTATTAATCCTAAGTATCAAATTTCATGTTATTAAAATGTGATCAGTTCAATTAAGTATTAAGAAATCTACAGTATATATTTTAATTTAAAATTTTTACTTTAAAACTAGAAATCAAACAGAACACTCAGAAAATGATCCTCTTCTACATTTTTGATAAATTATATCCAGAGCAAATAACACTATAAGGAAATTGTGGGGCAAAGAGAATAATTTACATTTGTTAATGAGCCCATATCTGGTTGGAAGGGGATTAAACCCAGAATTTCTTTGCTTTGGGGCCTCCTTTTTTCACATGTTTGATTAGCTAAAGTACACATTCCCCTTAAAGATGAAATGTGAATTTCATTATTTCACATGAAAACTTATTGAAATTATTAAAAATAAGTTCTTTATAGATTGTAGATAGACATTTGTCTGAGGAACAACAGGTGAAAAAATTTTCCCACATTGTGGGTTGTCTCTTCACACTGCTGGTCATTTCTCTTGCTGTGAAGAAGCTTTTCAATTAGAAGGGATCCTACTTGTTGATTGTTTCTGCTAGTTCACAGGCAACTGAGGTTTTGTTCATAAAATCTTTCCCTACACCAATGTCTTCAAGAGTTCTACCTAACCTCTGTTCCAGCCGGTTTAGCATTTCCGTTTTAATATTTAGATTTTTCATCCATTTTGATTTTAGTTTAGTGCATGGTGAGAGACATAGGTCTAGTTTTAATCTTTGGTATGTTGAAACCCAATTTTTCCAACACCACTTATTAAAGAGGCTATCTTTCCTCCAGTGAGGGTGTTTGGCTCCTTGTTGAAGATGAAGTAGCTGAGTGTGTCTGGAGTTGTTTCTGCATCTTCTAATCTGTTCCACAGATTAGAGTACAGTCATCCCACATGAAATTGGTTCTTGACATCCTGTGGATAACAAAATTTGCATATTCTCAAGATCCTTATTTAAAAATAACATCGTATTGGCAGATTCTGGGGAGCAGCTCTGAAGCCCAGACCTGCATGGCTGCAGGTGGTTCCCAGCCAGGGCTCCACCCCAAACCAAGAGGGTCCTGCACACCCACCCAAGCCAAAGTCTTGCCCAGAAAAGAGCTGCACAGGTGCACAAGCTTCAGCCAGAGGCCTGCCATACCAGTGGCCACAGCCAAGGACCTGCCTGGAAAAGAGCTACACAGCACACAAGCAATACGCAGAGGCTCACCCTGATACAATGGATAAATGAGTGAAGACCCTAGCCAAAGTCTAAGCAGAAAACAGGAGCTGGGGTGCACAGGCCCCACAAAAAAGGCCCTCTAAGACAACAGTTACATAGGGGCCCTAGTGAGAGACATATCTAGATACCATCCCAAGTGTGCACAGGCCGCAGGCAGAAGGCCTCCCAGATAGCAGGTCAGCTCATAGATACAGAATGCAACCACTCTGAACCCAGGAATTGCTGTACTGGTAAACAGCAGAGTAAAGGATGCTCAGTGGCTTGCTGAGAATTCAAGACCACTGGGTGAGCAAAAAGTCACTTCAATAAAGGCACAGCAGGCTGTATCTGTTGAAATGAGAAGACATGCAAATAGGTCTCAAAACCAGACTTCCATATCACCTAAGGCAACTCCAAAGGACAATGAGATGGAAAAATCTGATACTCAACCACCTGGACTCACTGAACTGGCAACAAAAGAGGACCTGGAAAAAATGAAATCAGAAATAATTTCTCAGATAACAGCAGAGATTGTGGCCATACTACAAGATATGATTAATAAATCTAGAGAAGGCAAAGATAAAAAACATAGAGGAGCTGAGGAACATGATGGAATCCCAACATAGGAAACAAATGGAATCCATAAAAGAGATGTAAACAGATTTCCAGGAGATTAAAAACTCCATTGAAAGTTTATGTAGTAGAATTAGCCAATGCAAGAATAGAATTTCAGATATAGAAGACAGGATGGCAATTATTGACCAGGAAAAGTTTCTTAAAAATAGTAAGGGACCATGAGAAATCAAACTAGCAGCTGCTAGATGATGCAAAGAAGAATAACATCAGATCCGATTGGAGTCAATGAAGAAATAGGAGAGAGTGTAGATGACAAAAAAAAAAAAAAAAAAAAAAAAACTGTTCACAGAGGTAATGGCAGAAAACTTCCCAAATAGGGGGAAAGAACTTGACATAGAGATAAGTGAGGTGTATAGGACTCCATGGAGTGACTTATTTCAAGCCTTAAAGGAAAAGAGCCTTCAACCCACCCAGATTGATGTACCCTGCAAAACTGTCTTTCAAAATTGATGGAGAAATAAGATGCTTTCATGACAAAGACCACCTTAGGAATTTCATGAATACCAAACCAGCATTCCAAATAATTTTGGATGATATCCTAGAGAAGACAATGAGGATCACTACCCCAGGAAGCCCACAGAATGAATCCGTTGGGCATGACAAGAAATTAAAAGCAGAGGGGGAGAATCCAACAGAAAGAAAAAGTCATGACAAGGATAAATCAATACATATCAGTTATAACTATCAATGTTAACGGTCTCAATTCATCAATCAAAAGAAATACAGTGGCAGAATGGGTCAGGAAGCAAGATCCAACATTATGTGGCAACAAGAAACACACTTACTTCAAAAAGAAACTCATGGTCAGAAAGTTAAAGGGTGGAAAACAGTACTTCATGTGACAGGAACCCCCCCCAAAAACAGGAGCAGCTATCCACTTTGCAGATCAAATAGATTTAAAACCAACACTGATTAAGAGAGACAAAAAAGGACATTATATTCTTGTAAAGAGAACAATCTAAGAGGAAGAGATGACAATCATTAATATATATGCACCAAACACTAGTGTGTCTAAATATATAAAACAAATATGAATGGACATGAAAAGTCATATAAACACTAATATAATAAAAGTGGGGGACCACAACACCTGACTATCACAGATAGATGAACTAGACAAAAAATAAACAACAAAATACTAGAACTCATACAAACTCTTGAACAAATGAATTTAACAGATGTTTACAGAGTGTTCCACCACACCAAATCAGAATACACATTCTTTTCAGCTGCACATGGGTCGCTCTCTAAAATAGAACACATACTCACTCATAGAACATGTTTAAGCAAGTGCAAAGGAATTGAAGTTATCCCCTGTATATTATTAGACCATAGTGAGATGAAATTGGAGATTAATAGCAAAAGTAACCACAAAAATTTCATAAACACATGGAAATTGAACAACATACTTATGAATAACCAATGGGTTACAGAGGAAATTAAAGAAAAACTCAGACAGTTCCTACAAATAAATGACATTGATGATACAACATCTCGGAATCTATAGGACAGAATGAAAGCAGTCTTACAAGGGTAATTCATAGCAGCAAATACTCACATTAGGAAAACAGAGCAAGGTCAATTACACAACCTGATGCTAAACCTCAAGCTTCTAGAAAGAAGAGGAGGACAAACCCAAAGTTCATACAAGGGGGGAAATTATAAAGATCAATGGAGAAATGAATGCAATGGAGACTAAGGGAATGATACAAAAAATCAATAAAGCCAAGAGTTGGTTCTTCAAAAGAATCAACAAAATTGACAAACCCTTAGCCAACCTTATCAGAAAAAGGAAAGAAAAGGCTCAAATCCATGCAATTAGGAATGAAAAGGCTGAAATTACAACAGACCCAGCAGAAATCTAGGGAATCATCAATACCTACTTCGAGAACCTATATGTTAATAAGATAGAAAATACAGAAGAAATGGACAGATTCTTAGATACATGTAAATTACCAATTTTGAATTATGACCTAAAAATTCTAAATGCCCCAATATCAATCAATGAAAGTGAAAATGAAATTAAAAATTACCAAATAAGAAAAGCCCAGGTCCTGATGGCTTTATGGATGAATTCTACAAAACATTTAGAGAGGAATTACTGCCACTACTGTTTAAACTCTTCATGGAAATTGAAAGGGAGGCAATACTCCTGAATTCATTACGGGAATCAAGCATCACCTTGATCTGCAAAGGAGAGAAAGACCCAACCGAAAAAGAGAACTATAGGCCAATCTCACTAATGAACATAGATGCAAAAATCCCTAATAAGATACTGGCAAATAGAATGCAGAAGATCATCAAGAAGATCACACACCCTGACCAACTAGGATTCATCCCAGGGATGCAGGGATGGTTTGACATAAGGAAATCAATCAATGTAATACTCTATGTTAATAGAAACAAGAACAAAACCATACGATCATCTCAATAGATCCAGTAAAAGCATTTGACAAAATCTAACATGCATTTATCATAACAACTCTCCCCAAAATTAGAATAGTCAGTCTCTACCTCAATCTGATAAAAGCTATCTATGAAAAATCAACAGCCAATATCATACTAATGGTCAAAACTGAAATTCTTCACACGAAAAACAGGAACAAGATAAGGATGTCCACTATCACCACTCCTGTTCAATATAGTCTCACAAACATTGGTCACAGCAATTAGAGAAGAGAAAGAAATAAAAGGAATAAAGATAGGAAATGAATAAGTCAAATTGTCATTATTTGCAAATGACATGATACTCTATATAAAAGACCCCAAGAATTCCACCAAAAGTCTTCTAGACTTAATATCTCAATTCAGTAAATTAGCTGGATATAAGGTCAACACACAAAAATCAATAGCTTTCCTCTACACAAAGAATAGACTCACTGAGACAGAAATAAGGCAAACAATTCCTTTCACAATAGCATCCAAAAACCTGAAATACCTAGGAATCAACCCAACAAAATAAATCAATGACCTCTTCTCTGAAAAGTATAGCACTCTAAAAAAAGAAATTGAAGATGATTTAAGAAAATGGAAGGACATCCCTTGCTCCTGGGTAGGAAGAATAAACATAGTGAAAATGGCCATTTTTCCAAAACTGCTATATAGATTCAATGCAATCTCAATTGAAATCCCAGCACCATACTTCAAGGACCTTGAGAAAACCATACAAAAATTCGTTTAGAACAAGAAGAAATCTAGAATAGCAAAAGCAATTCTAGACAACAGAGACATGGCTGGGGGTGGGGGGTGAGTATCACAACCCCCAACTTGAAACTATACTACAAAGCTATTGTGATAAAAACAGCATGGTACTGGCAAATAATCAGAAATGAGGACCAGTGGAACAGATTAGAAGATGTAGAACCAACTCCATACACATTCAGCCATTGCATCTTTGACAAAGGAGCCCAACACCCTCACTGGAGGAATGATAGCCTCTTTAATAAATGGTGCTGGAAAAATTGGGTTTCAACTTGCCAAAGATTAAAACTAGACCTACATCTCTCGCCATGCACTGAACTAAAATCAAAATGGATTAAAATTCTAAATATTAAAACAGAAATGCTGAACTGGCTGGAACAGAGGTTAGGTAGAACTGTTGAAGACACTGGTGTCAGAAAAGATTTTATCAACAAATCTTCAGTTGTCCATGAACTAGCACAAATAATCAACAAGTGGGATCTCTTTTACTAAAAAGCTTCTGCACAGTAAGAGCAATGATCAACAGTGTGAAGAGACAACATACAATGTGAGAAAATATTTGAACCAGCGTTCTCTCAAAGGTCTACTACCTAGAATATATACAGAATTTAAAAAAATCAGACCTCTCAAATTTAAAGACCCAATCCAAAAATGGACATCTGAAATGAACAGACATTTCTCAGACAAATAAGTAGAAATAGCAAATAAACATATGAAAAAATGTTCAACATGACTGGTCATTCAAGAGATGCAAATGAAAACAGCAGTGAAATTCCACCTTGCCCCAGTAAGAATGGGTGCTATCATGAAATCAACCAATAACAAATGCTAGCGGGGCTGTGGGGAAAGAGGAACCCTACTCCAATATGGTAGCAGTGTAGACTGGTGCAACCACTGTGGAAATCAGTGTGGAGATACCTCCAAGAACTAGGATTGGAAGTCCCATTTCACTCAGCTAGTCCTCTGCTGGGTATCTTCCCCAAAGAATTAAAAGGATCATACCACAGTGATATATGTGCACCCGTGTTCATAGCAGCATAATTTGTGGTAGCTAAAACTTAGAAGCACCCTAATTGCCCATCAACTGGAGACTGGATAAAGAAAATGTGTGTGTGTGTTTTTAATGGAATATTACTGAGCCATAAAGAATGTGAAATGAGACATTTGGATGCACATTGAGGTGATACTCTTAACTGAAATAAATAGGACACACAAATGTAAATATTGATGTTTCTCTAGTGTGAGAGATTGAAAGTGTAAATAACAACTAACTGGTATAATAGATAATATAAAATAGGAAGAAAAGATGAAAAGGGGAAGGGGAAGTGGGAGTGGTAGGGCAAAAGAAAGAAGGGAATGGAATTAATATGAGAAAAAGAAAAAAATGGAATCAAAGTCTTTATAGATAGGGAGCCATGAAGGAGTTAAAGGGAGGGCAGGGGAATGGGGAAAGAATAAGAAAAAAGATGGAATATGTAAAGTTTCAATTTTCCAATGATGAATATCTTTATATTGTATATGTTAAATGTACCAATAAAATTAATTTTTAAAAATGACAGTATTTGCATATAACCTAGGAAAGTCCTTTTATAGTCTACACATCATCCTTAGATAATTCAAAGTGTATGCTATGAATAAAGATGTTCTGTCACACTGACTATTCAATAATGACAGAAAAATTTCCATACATATTTAATACAGATACAATTTTTTCAAATATTTCCAGTCTGTAGTTGTTTGAATTTTCAGTTGTTTAACTTATAGATGTGGAGAACCAGGTATCTTGATCTTTACCAAACCAACCGGTATGTGTTTCATGACTAAGAAGTTTACTTTCAATTTTTTTTGTTCATTAAGTTTTATTGGTATATTGTAGGTATACAATATGATGAGAATCATAATTTGGAATTTGTACCTTTACATGATATATCTTGGTTATTATTTTTCCCCATTTCTCTGCCCTCCCTTCAACCCCTCTACCCCTCTATGTTTAAAAAGACTTTGTTTCCATTTTTCCTTTTCTCAGCCATAAATAATGAGAAACTAGAGACATTTATAGCCAAGTGGATGCACATTGAGGCCATACTCTTAGGTGAAATAAATACCTAATAGTTTCTCTGATGTGAGAAACTGAAAGTGTAAATAAGGATCAAAAGGTACAAGAGATAATGTGAAATAGGAAGAAAAGGTCTAAAGGGGAAGGGGAAGTGGCAGAGGTAGAGGAAAAGAAAGAAGGGAAATGAAACAATACCTTCAATTTAATACTGATATTTTTCCAAATTCCCCATCACTTAGTTGCTCTTAAAAAGGATTGCTATAATTTTTAAGTTTATAATTATCAATATTGGGTGACTGAAATATTTATATAAATTCTCAACCTGGATGAACACTGAAGAAATAAAAAGCAAAATAAATATTTTCAGGTACTTTCTTTGTCAAAGTCTATGCCTTTAGATTGATGAGAAAGATATATTCTTAACTGAAGAGCTCACTCTGATACTATCCCAAGAATTTTACTTCTAAATAGCAAAAAAATATTGTAAACTAGGAAATTAGTTCTTAAGCATTATCTTTCAGCAAATATTGATTTTCTTCTATATGTTAAGATAAGTTAATTCCTTAGTACCAGTACTTGAAAAAGTTTTAAAGATAAAAATCCCACTGTCTATAAAATCCAGTTTCCATGGAGTATTTATAATATTTTTTGCTCTACTTATACACAAAGATGTTAACTGATCCTGTAAATTAGAGAAGTTCAAGTTTGTTTAAATTGAACTATTTTTATACAGGTATATAATATAATTACATGTACTTATAAATTTCCTCTAGATTTTTTTTGTATGAGATGATAAAGATATTGAAACCAAATAGGGGCTATTGGATAAAAATATGAAAACCAAAACAAGAGATTGTTGTAATAAACCATAAAAAAGATATAAGGAGAATGAACTACATTCCTAGCTATGATATTTAGAACCAATGAATGTGAAAGACATTTAGAAAGAAAGAAGCAATATCAAGCAGTAGTCAGGTTAGATGTTTGGAAACAAACTACCTGGGATGAGTCAAAAACCCAGTATCTACTGTACTGAGTCCTGAGTTACAAACAGTTTTGATAAATGTTTATTTTGAGGAATTTTCAGTGGAATGAGAATAAGGGGACAGATGGCCTTGGATTGAGACTTGAACTAAA
This sequence comes from Heterocephalus glaber, assembly GCF_053883595.1. Classification (NCBI taxonomy): domain Eukaryota; kingdom Metazoa; phylum Chordata; class Mammalia; order Rodentia; family Bathyergidae; genus Heterocephalus; species Heterocephalus glaber. The sequence goes on along the minus strand of NW_028258308.1, from coordinate 5,783,319 downwards.
ACAGAGGAAGTGAGACTTTTCCTTTCAAGAAGTTTTGCTGGGTCGAGTTAATATGGCACCCCCAAAGGAGAGAGAGGAGAAGGAATGATTTTGTTTTTCAATTCTAATAAGATTTGAAAATTTAAGAGGTATGTACACCTTTTAAGAAAATAGGCATGGAAGGTAACTTGTTAAAAGGCAAAAACTGAATGTACAATACATAGACGAAAGGATGAAGAGACATTTTTGAGTGTGGATGAGTGCACAAATGTACAGATCAGTCTTACTTAGAAAACACTTTCTATTTGTACTATGACTGGAGAGAAAGAAAAAAGTATCAGTGTGAAAGTGAAGTAAGTTTAAGGCTGCTGCCTTCTGTCTTCCTAAGAAGAAGGGAGAAAATGACTGCACTGGAGAATGAGCTCTAAGAGGTCAAGTTGAAGCTCTGAGGTTTAAATAATCACATGGGAAATACACAGTAGAAGTATATCATGAGAACAAGAATTTGTTGTATTAATAAACTATGTCTGGAGATTGTTCCTGATATTTATAAATGATCCAGATGTGTTCACCTACACAAACCAATTGGGAACAATTGCCTGTCTGAGCAGACAGTCTTTAAAGAGCTACTCTGAACCTTTCTGACAGAAAAGGACCTACTCTCTGTTCCTTCAGTGACTATCAGGGATTTTACAACCTTAGGTCCTCAATTGACAGATAGCTGCATCCCTCTGTAAACTGATCAATCTACACAATATTTTATGCCAATCCTCAAAGGACTCCACACTTCATTCTCTATAGATGGCTAAAATTTCCTGGTTTTATGAAATAAGCTTCAGCCTAAGTGCCAATCCACTTTCTTGTCTGATTCACTTTTTATCCAGGCTATTTTCTGTCTAAATCAATCTACTTTACTGGTCATCTGGTCACCAATTTCAATCTATTCTATGTGATAAATAACTTTTGGAATGAGGAGGTTGATTTCATGTTCACATAAGATTTTTCATTACTGACAGGAAAGCAGTTTTAAAGATTTTCAATATGCCATATCCCTTGTAATATGGCTAATAAAACAGTGCTTGACCTAATATGTTTAATCATAGTTTAGTGGCTGGCAAATTTTGGTATCAGCTTCCGAGTCTTATTTGGCAGGGTTGCTTTCTAAATATTTCTTAATAGTAGCTTTCATTATTCTCCAAAAGATATGGATCAACTGTCATTTCACATCCAATGCTTTAACTTTACATATCCTTTAATGTATGCAAAATAATACATTTCAGTCCACTTTTCTTTTTAATTCTTCTTTAAATTTTAATATATCAATTTTGTTCACTAGTAATATTTTTATTTAAATCATTCTATCTTATGTTATTTCCATTTTGATTTTGGCAGAAAAGTCTGGAAGGTGAGAGAAGACAATTATCTTTTAAATATAGTTGATCTAAGAAAACTTAAAGAGATTTCAAAGTATGTAAATTTTAAGGAATGTAGGAACATTTTTCCAAATATTGGAAAGTTCATAAAGGAGACTATTACATAACCAATCATAATATAATAAAAATTTTGAACATTTGAAAATACAAGAGGAGCTGTTTGTTTAGAGGTGAATTTGGTTATATTCAGAATGAGAGATTTTGGAATCAGAGGCATATCAAGAGATTTTGAGAGAGGTGAAGAATTGTAGCATAAATAAGGAAATACATCAGAATACTAGACAATATAGAACAAAATGGCCCATATAAAATGAAATTGCCAGGCATTTTGTTAAATAGAATTCTATCATAATTTAAAGATGAGCAATCAATTTCATTAAGCCAAATGTCATCGTTTCTCTTAGAAATAAAGAATTAAAATTTGCTTTCAGATACCACTTAACATTGAGATTTTATTTCCAAAACATAGGTGAACTGAATTCCAAAGTTCAGCACATGTCTTTGGAGAGATCTATGGTAGGTAAGTCACAGGAAATCTGGAGGGTAAATAAAGAAAAATAATTGTTTACAATACTGTTTTTATTTTCTTCAGAATTATCATCACAAATAAATCTATTCTGTTTGACCTAAATGTGAAGGTAAAATGATGCAATTATACACTTTTCATATTTTCTACTGTAGTGTTTTCTATTGCAACTTTTAGTATATTTTAATAAAATAATATCGGAATGTTTATTAATTTATAGATCAGTGTGTTTGTTTTGAATACCTACAATCTTAAATTATGAAATATATTGTTTTTGACTTGAAAAAGTTTAGAATATGTTTCAAATAAGTGAAGAAACAATGTAATGAATGCCCAATAAGACATATATAAGTGAATATTTGTAAATCTGAAAGGCATGAGTACACATTGAGAATAAAATGTAAGTCAATTGTATTTGTATGCATTAGAAATTAAACATTAAAATATAAAATTCAGAAATAAAATGAGACTTAAAATTATTTAAACTATTTACAATGAAGATAAAATTATTTTGAATTACATGACAGAAGCAAATTAGAGCAAGAAAATACATAAAACCAAGGGCAAATGACAATGATACACATTGCTCTTTGATGAAAATTCAGCTAAAATTAAATTTAGTTAAAATGTCACATATGTCATCTCTGCTTGTTAATTACTGAGTCAAAACAGTATGATAGCTAAATTTAAGTTGTTTATCAATGTCATTCTCCAAACTACTCTTCCTTTTTTAGGTAATTGTTGTATATTTTGCAAAATTGAAGTATTTTCACGTCTCCCTCCAAATACAAACAGTAAGCCTACATGATATTAAGATTTTGATATCTCACATATAAGAAAAATGAAAGGCTATCCCCAAGATTATTAATGTTTTCACAATTCTGGTCTGCATATGCATGTCTGATGAGGGGACCCTTGCAGGTTTGTGCATCATACCTATTAGAAGCCTCAGGAGAGAAGATGACGTTACAGAAGGCGTATGTTTGAAGTGAGATGTTTACAAGCCAGCCTTGCAGCCATAGTTGAAGTTCGAGGTGAGATCAGAAGGGTGTGAACAAAAGCACCAGCAGCTTCCAAGACACCTGCAGTGCCCCTCACTGGCTGTGGACCAAATGTTGAGGCCATTGGGTTGGGTACATTAATACAGTATAGTACTATTGCTTCTTATGCAACATTTCTTTATTATCTTATCTAATAATTAGCTAGAGACTCAACAGAGAGTCAGTTATAAGTTCTTAAAGGAATGCATGTATGTGGTAAGCAATCTACATATCGAAGCTATTCTTTTCTCACATCCTCAGCCAGTTCTATCCCAAAACATTTTCCTCAAGGCAATGCCTACCTAATCTTCCTCAGTCTTTCCCACTCTTTGCTACATTCTCTGCCATGCTGCTTGGATTTGCAATCAAATCTAAACACCGGTCTTTCCAATAGGGAAAGTGACCAAGAGATGGAAGGAAGAGGTGAGAGAGGAGGAAAAGGAAATGAAAAAAACAACAGAATTAATATGCATTACATACATGCACCAACTCCTCAAGATGAATGTGATCATTATGTTCTGCAAACAAGTACCAATAAAAATAAAATTTAAAAAAGAAATGAACATTTGGGTTTATTTAAGGGCCTCATTAAATATTATCACAAAGTCAAAAAGAAGGGACAAAACATTTTTGATTTAGCAACACGGACATCATTAGTGAAAGATATTTAATTGCACAATTGGAGTAGAAGCCATATTGGTGTAAATTAAAGAAGGAATGGAAGGTGAGAAATTGTATGCATAAACTATAGATAAATCCTTCAGGAAAGGCTATGAGTATGAATGTGTGTATAAAATTAGCAGTCTTATTAAAATGTGAATGGTGTGAGGAAAGGAAAAAGGGATGACTGATGGAAGAGGTCTGAATTTAAAGATGATAGATCCTGAGCCCCATATATGAGGTGGGAAAGAAAAAAGAGAAACAATGGGAAAGAAAATTATATATATTCATAGAACTGAATCCCATTGCCCTTCCATAAAAATAACCCATAAGCTCCTTATTATTTACACTATGAAATATAGGTACTTTGCATGGTAAATGAGGTCATTTATAATATGGGATTTGTACCAGACACCTTCTTGCAGCATTAGCAAGATATAGTGGCACAAGCTTCTTGCCCCTCCATAATTTGGCTGTGTTACATTGGAAATATCAGAGCTTGGCTGAATTCATTTCCAGTCAATGTCAACAGACTCCAACTAAATTCTTTCTCTTTGAATTAACTGTTTGTTCTCTTCAGCAAAGTTATATCCGTGCCCTCATTCTACAGTCCTGCCTGCTTGTTACTTGTTATCAGCAGATGTTCCAAGGCCTGTCCAGCATCCCTTCTTCCCACACTTGTAATGAGTAAGCACTGGATGTCCTAGGAGTCCTTTGTCTTTGCTGCCCAGAGCAGCTTAGATCAGCCCAAGACTCAGTTTCTCTCAAATCTCTGTCTCTGTGTGTCATTTATTTCCCACTTTCCTGTCTAGCAGATGTCGTACTGGTTTGGACCACTGCAGGGGTCTCTGGCAACTCCTATTATCTTTTCCCTATAGAATTAACACAATGACATCTCTTCAAATCATATTCCAGCACCTTATGTTCTAATACCATAAATCTAGCAAATCCTTTTCAAAATTAACATGTATTTTCACTCTTGTCTTCCTTGCTGTCAATTGCCTTGGATGTTTTTCTCTCCCTGTTTAGTGTCAAAAATATTACCAAAAGTTACTGTCTTTGTGAAATGCTCTCTTCCTTCTTTAAGGACAGTCATTCATGTCACTGGCAATGGCAAAAAAGTCTTTTATTTTCTATAGTACTTGCCTGTTATTTAGATAGTCATTTTTCCATAAGTCTTCCTGAGACCAAAAACACATACTGACATTCTTATTATGCCAGCTCATAGTAGCAACAGATTTTTTTTGACAAAATGGAAAGAGAGAAAGAAGGCAGCGAGTGACTAGGTAGGCAGTAAAGCAGGAAGGAAAAGGAGAAGTGTTATAGCTTATATCCAAATGTCCCCCAAAGCCACATGTGGTCATAGGTAGGCTTTTGGCAGTGACTGGATTGTGAGTGTGTGAAATTGGATTAGTCCATTGATTGGCTTTTAACAGTTCTGGGTGTAGACAATGGACTTACTGAAGAGGGAAGACCCACTCTGGGTGTGGGTGGTACCAATCAATAGGTTTGCAGCCTAGATGGTATACAAAGGGAAAGAAGAAAGAAGTCTCCATGTTGCTGCCTCCTGTCTGCAAAGACATAAACTGTTTCTCATATGTTGTGCCCCTTTGCCATGCCACCCTGCCTTGGAAAGAGCTGACTATGAACTGAATCCTCTGTAAACTGTGAGATAAAATCCTTTAACTTGTGGTGTTGGATATTTTGTCCCAACTGTGAAAAGCAAGTAAGACAGGAAGAGAGAGTGAAAAATCTATAAACTTCTTTGTAAATATTCCAAAGTCACAGATATAACCTGTATGTGGCTACTTCATTCACACACATTTAAATCTTTCAATCTTTTCATTCAAAAAGGTCACACAACAGGTCTTCTGACCTAAAAAAAATGAAACAACAACCACAAAGTCATCTTTTATATTTTTCATATTCTCCACACAATGGAACTGCAGGTAGATGACCAGGACCAGAAACCCAGTAAGCCTAGTTTCTAACCCAACACAGGGATTAATGGAAAAGCTGGCATTAAAGGAGAAGATGAAAGCTGGGAAGTGAAGCTCTTTGAGCACATTTCAGGAATATCTGTGCCTGATTTTTCTCACCCTCCTGAGCATTTTCCCAAGCATTGCACCACTGTGGACATATAATGTAAGATGGAAGAGCAACAAAAACACCTTACTTGGTATCAACTTGTACACACCACACATACACACACACACAGACACACACACACACACACACACAGCCTTAACCTCTGCACACATGCTAGCTCTCATTTAATCCCTTAAGAAAAAAAAATGCTTCAATAAGAAAGCTATGTTCTATGGTGTTTTATTACAGTCTTAAGGCACTTAGACTCAATGATGCTCTATCTTAATTCACTCTCTGCTCTGATCTCTAAATTGTCCCTTATCCCTGATTGACAGTTGGAGTACATGTCTTATCGTATAGTTAGACTTCACTTCTATTTATTACATTCAACTCATGCCAGATCTCTTAGGACTAATCTCAAACTGGAAATTGGCACCATATTTATTTTGTCCTCAATATCCTTGTTGTGCTTTTTACCTATCTATTTTACCATTCTATCCTGTCTACTCAAACTGGACCAATTTCCTCTTTTTCTGAATTAATCCAAGATTTCAAAGGCTGACTTCAAACTCTCAACACACCCATCTAAAGGGCCAGTCTCACATCTCTGAAACCTTGAATTTGTTTCTAAAACACCATATACAAATGATCAGTCTTATTTTTAATTTTACATTCTAAATATTTTGTAATTTTTCACTTACTATTTGCACTTTCACTAAAATCCTTTCTGCAATTTTTTTACCTCACTTAATGCTTGACACACTGTAAATAATCAATAAATTCTTGAAAATAAACTACTTAATGCTGAAGCTGAATAATTAGCTTTTGTGGCTGTAGTCTCACTTTCTTAAACTGTGCGCACATGTTTGCTAGAATGTTAATTATAAACGGCAAAATAGTTAAATTATTTGTAATAAAACATTATAAGGAATTGTCATATAATCTTATTTATCTCTCAACTAAATATAAACTCATTAAAGCAAGGATTACCTATTATGTCTAATAAATAGTATAGTTTTTGGAATAGAGCAAGCTCTCATGTTATTTTTTTTATTAAATACTTTTATTGGTACATTGTAGGTATACAACAAAATTACATTTCTCACTGGGAATTGTACCTTTACACAATGCATCTTGGTTCTTATTTTTTCCCCATTCTTAGCCCTCCCTTCACCCCCTCCACCCTTCCCTATTTACAAAGACTTTATTTCCATTTTTTCCATTTCTCATCATTTTTCCTTTCCCTTCTTTCCTTTCCCCTGCCCCTCCCACTACCCCTACCCCTTTGGACCTTTTCTTCCTATTTTACATTATCGATTATTCATTCTAATCATTGGTACATTTTAGGTATACAATATAATGACATTAATCATTGGAAATTTGCACCTTTACATAGTCTCTCTTGGTTCTTATTTTTCACCCTTGCCCAGCCCTCCCTTCAACCCCTCTAGTCCTCCCTAGTTACAAAGATTTTGTTCCTATTTTTCCATTTTCTCATATTAATCCTATTCCCTTCTATCCTTTCACCTAGCCCTCCCACTTCCTTCCCCTTTGCCCCTTTTCTTCCTATTTCACATGACCTATTATACATTCAGTCCTTATTTACACTTTCAGTTTCTCACACCAGAGAAACTATTTGGTATTTACACATGTGTGTCCTATTTATTTCACTTAAGAGTATCACCTCAATGTGCATCCACTTAGCTATAAATGTCTCTAATTTCTCATTTTTTATGGCTGAATAGTACTCCATTTTATAAAGAACACACATTTTTTTTTATCCAGGCTTCAGTTGATGGGCATTTGGGCTGTTTCCAAGTTTTAGCTATTACAAACTGTGCTGCTATGAACATGGGCGCACATATATCACTGTAGTATGATTCTTTTAATTCTTTGGGGAAGATCCCCAGCAGTGGAATAGCGAGGTCAAATGGGACATCCAGTCCTAGTTCTTTGAGGTATCTCCATACTGATTTCCACAATGCTTGCAATAGTCTACACTCTCACCAGCAGTGGAGCAGGGTTCCTCTTTCCCCACAGCCCTGCCAGCATTTGTTTTTGGTTGATTTTATGATAGCAGCCATTCTTTCTGGAGTGAAGTGGAATCTCAGCGCAGTTTCCATTTGCATCTCTCGAATGACCAGTGATGTTGAACATTTTTTTCATGCATTTATGTGCTATTTCTACTTCTTTGTCTGAGAAATGTCTGTTCATTTCAGATGCCCTTTTCGGATTGGGTCTTTAAATTTGGGAGGTCTGATCTTTTTAAGTTCTTTATAGATTTGAGATAGTAGACCTTTGTCTGAGGAAGAGCAGGAAAGATTTTTTCCCACATTGTGGATTGTCTCTTCACACTGCTGGTGGTTTCTCTTGCTGTGCAGAAGCTTTTTAATAAGAAGAGATCCCATTTGTTGATTGTTTGTGCTGGTTCATGGGCAACTGAGGTTTTGTTCATAAAATCTTTTCCTACACCGATGTCTTCAAGGGTTCTACCTAACCTCTGTTCCAACTGGTTCAGAGTTTCTATTTTAATATTTAGATCTTTAATCCATTTTGATTTTAGTTTAGTACATGGTGAGAGATATAGGTCTAGTTTTAATCTTTGGCAAGTTGAAGCCCAATTTTTCCAGCACCATTTATTAAAGAGCCTATCTTTCCTCCAGTGAGGGTGTTTGGCTCCTTTATCGAAGATGAGATGGCTGAGTGTGTCTGGCATTGTTTCTGCATCTTCTAATCTGTTCCACTGGTCCTCTGGTCTGTTTCTTTGCCAGTATCATGCTGTTTTTATCACAGTAGCTTTGTAGTATAGTTGCAGGTTGGGGATTGTGATACCCCCTGCCATGTCTCTGCTACCTAAAATTGCTTTTGCTATTCTGGGTCTCTTCTTGATCCAAATGAGTTTTTGGATTGTTTTCTCAAGGTCCATGAAGTATGCTGCTGGGATCTCAATTGGAATTGCATTGACTCTATATAGCAGTTTTGGAAGTATGGCCATTTTCACTATATTAATCCTTCCTACCCAGGAGCACGGGATGTCTGTCCATTTTCTGATATCATCTTAATCTATCTTTTCCGAGTGCCATAGTTTTCAGAGAAGAGGTCCTTGATTTCTTTCGTTAGGATGATTCCTAGGTATTTCAGTTTTTTGGATGCTATTGTGAAAGGAATTATTTGCCCTATTTCTCTCTCAGTGAGTCTGTCATTGGTGTAGGGGAAACCTATTGATTTTTGTGTGTTGACCTTGTAACCAGCTACTTGACTGAATTTGGTTATTAAGTCTAGAAGACTTTTGGTGGAGTTCTTGGGAAATTCTATATAGAGTATCATGTCATCTGCAAATAATGACAATTTGACTTCTTCATTTCCTTTCTTTATTCCTTTTATTTCTTTCTCTTGTCTAATTGCCGTGGCTAATGTTTCCAGAACTATACTGAACAAGAGTGGTGATAGTGGACATCCTTGTCTTGTTCCTGATTTGAGTGTGAAGGATTTCAGTTTTTGACCATTTAGTATGATATTGGCTGTTGGTTTTTCATAGATAGCTTTTATCAGTTTGAGATAGAGACCATCTACTCCAATTTTTTGTAAGGTTTTTATCATAAATGCATGTTGGATTTTGTCAAATGGTTTTTCTGCTTCTATGGAGATAATCATATGGTTTTTGCCCTTGGCTCTATTGATACAGTGTATTACATTGATTGATTTTCATATATTGAACCATTCCTGCATCCCTGGGATGAATCCCACTTGCTCAGGATGTATGATCTTCTTGATGATCTTCTGCATTCTGTTTGCCATTATCTTATTAAGGATTTTTGCATCTATGTTCATTAGTGAGAATGACCTATAGTTCTCTTTTTTGGTTGGGTCTTTCTCTGCTTTGGGGATCAAGGTGATGCTTGCTTCCAGGAATGAATTTGGGAGTATTGCTTCCCTTTCAATTTCATTGAAGAGTTTAAACAGTAGTGGCACCAGTTCCTCTCTAAATGTCTTGTAGATTTCAGCAGTGAAGCCATCAGGGCCCGGGCTTTTCTTAGTTGATAAGTTTTTAATTACATTTTCAATTTCATTGGTTGATATTGAGTTGTTCAGAATTCTTAGTTTTTCTTCGTTCAACTTTGTTAATTCATATGTATCTAGGAATCTGTCCATTTCTGCTGTGTTGTCCATCTTATTGGCATATAGGTTCTGGAAGTAGGTATTGATGATCTTCTGGATTTCTGTTGGGTCTGTTGTAAATTCACCCTTTTCATTCCTAATTGCATGGATTTGGGCCTTTTCTTTCCTTTTTTTGTCAAGGTTGGCTAAGGGTTTGTCAATTTTGTTGATTCTTTCGAAGAACCAACTCTTGGCTTCATTCATTTTCTGTATCATTCTCTTAGTCTCCATTGTATTGATTTCTTCTCTGATCTTTATAATTTCCTCCCTTGTATGAGTTTTGGGGTTGTCCTGGTCTTCTTTTTCTAGATGCTTGAGGTGCAGCATCATTGTTTAATTGGGCTTGTTCTGTTTTCCTAATATGCATATTCACTGCTATGAATTTCCCTCATAAGACTGCTTTCATTGTGTCCCATAGATTCCAACATGTTGTACTGGCATTGTCATTTAATTAAAGAAACTGTCTGATTTCTTCTTTAATTTCCTCTGTGATGCATTGGTTACTCAGAAGTGTGTTGTTCAAATTCCACGTTTATAAAATTTTTTGAGTTTCTTTTGCTATGGATCTCCAATTTCATCTCACTATAATCTGATAATATACAGGGGAAAACATCAATTCTTTCGCACTTACTTAAACATGTTTTATGTCTGAGTATGTGGTCTATTTTGGAGAATGACCCATGTGCAGCTGAAAAGAATGTGTATTCTGATTTTGTGGGGTGGAAGACTCTGTAAACATCTCTTAAGTTCATTTGTTCAAGAGTTCGATTGAGTTCTAGTGTTTCATTACTTATTTTTTGTCTAGTTGATCTATCTATTTGTGACAGTGGGGTGTTGAGGGCCCCCACTACAATTATATTAGTGCATATATGATTTTTAATGTCCCTTAGTATTTGTTTTATATAGTTAGGTGCACTAGTGTTTCGTACAAAGATATTTATGATTGTCATCTCTTCCTCTTGGATTCTTCCCTTTACAAGGATGTAGTGTCCTTCTTCATCTCTCTTAATCAGTGTTGGTTTGAAATCTACTTGATCTGCAAAAAAGATAGCTACTCCTGCTTTTTTTCGGGTTCCTGTCACATGCAGTATTGTTTTTCACCCTTTAACTTTCAGTCTATGAGTTTCCTTTTGAATTAAGTGTGTTTCTTGTATGCAGCATATTGTTAGATTTTGCTTCTTGACCCATTCTGCCAGTCTATTTCTTTTGATTGGTGAATTGAGACCATTAACATTGATGGTTATAACTGAAACCTATTGACTTGTCATTGCCATGACTTTTTCTTTTTGTTGGGTTCTCCCCCTTTACATTTAATTTCTTGTCATGCCAGATGGGTTCATTCTGCTTTGCTTCCTGGGGTTGTGATCCTCAATGTCTGTTTCTAAGATATCATGTGAAATTCTTTGGAGTGCTGGTTTGGTATTCATGAAGTTCCTAAGGTGGTCTTTGTCGTGAAAGTATCTTATTTCTCCATCAATTTTGAAAGATAGTTTTGCAGGGTGCATCAATCTGGATTGGAGCCTGTTTTCTTTTAGGGTTTGGAATATGTCACTCCAAGCTCTTCTTGCCTTGATGGCTTGCGTTGAGAAGTCTGCTGTGATTCTGATGGGTTTTTCTTTGTAGAACTTTGTTCTTCTGTTGAGTTTCTGGAATCTTAACAATTATATGCCTATGTGTGGATTTTTTTTTGATCAAGGCTATTTGGAGTCCTATATGCCTCATTTATCTGTATGTTAAACTCTTTTCCCCTGCTTGGGAAGTTTTCTGCCATTATTTCTGTGAAGAGATTTTTTATGTCATCTGCACTCTCTCCTGCTTCTTCATTGAACCCAATCAGTCTTATGTTATTCTTCTTTGCATCATCTGGCAGCTGCTGGATTGATTTCTCATGTTCCCTTATAATTTTGAAGCAATTTTTCTTTTCCTGGTCACTAATTGCAATCTTATCTTCTATATCTGAAATTCTGTCCTCACACTGGCTCATTCTGCTGTGTAGACTTTCAATGGAGTTTTTCATGTCCTGGAAATCTATTTGCATCTGTTTTATGGATTCCATTTGTTTCCTATGTTGGGATTCCATCATGTTCCTCAGCTCCTCTCTAAATTTGTTAATCACGTCTTGCACTAGGGGCACAATTTCTCCTGTTATCTGAGAAATTATTTCTGATTTCATTTTTTCCAGATCCCCTTTTTTTACCAGTTCAGTGGGTCCAGGTGGTTGGGTATCAGAGTGTTCCATCTCATTTCCCTTTGGGGTTGCTGTAGATGATCTGGAAGTCTGGTTTTGAGACTTATTTACATGTTTTCTCATTTCGACGGGGGCTGGGGCTCTTGGCGCCTGCACAGATTACCTCCTCTGACCTGGGAGAGGTGGAACAGGGGCCTGGACCAGCAGTAAGGATGGTGGCCCAAAAGCCCTTTCCTCTGGGCTGGGAGCAGTGGGAGGGATGGCTGGGAAGCCCCTTCCTCTGGTCCAGGAGCAGTGGGATGGTAGCTCAGAAGCCCGTACCTCTGAGCCAGCAGTGGTGGGAGGGATGGTGACCCAGAAGCCCCTTCCTCTGGGCCAAGAGCAGCGCGACTCAGTACCATGGTCTGGTGGTCTGGTGTCCTCTGCGTCTTTGTAGTGTGGAACCAGGTGGCTGTACAGAGGAGTGGGCCAGGGGGGTCCAGTGGATTGTTGCCAGGGCGTGGGCTGATTCTGCTCTCATGTTGTTTAAATAAACTATATGAATATTTTTATCATCATAATACACATTTTATTTCTTTTCTCAGAAAAACCTATCTTAACTTTGAAAGATGCCATAATTAGTACCACCCTCCATTGCCTTTGCTTATTTGGAGCTTCACATATTACACTGTCAGGTTATAAAATTCAGCCCTTAAAGACTCTAAGTTTTGAGATTTCTCAACTTTACACAAACCTTCTTTGATCTTATTGTCTAATTCTTTTGCATTGGAATAGGTTGGGAAACTTTGGGGACTAGCAGGAGGAAGTCTCTTGAAAAGACATTAATTTCTTTTCAAAGAGCTTTCAAAGTTTAGCTTTAAACCTCAGTGCAATATTATCACATATGTACGTAATCCAAAATATTAAAAAATAATTTATATCTATTATATTAAAATTAAGGCATTCTCCAGAGTATAGAAACAATATCATTTTAAAACAATAAAGACAATACTTTGAGATCAATTTCATCCTTAACAAGAATATGAAATTTTTTTTTCTAGGCCATAAATGGATATTATCTTTTTGAAAAAGAAACACAATATAAAACTGAGTAGTATTTTTGTAGAAGATGACACTTGAAGGAAATGAAGCCCTGTTTCTTATTGGACTTCTAATTTTTACCAGTTATCACAACATAGACATCACAGGCATGATGAATCAGCACAGAATAAAAACTGTTGACTTACCTAATAAGTGTGAAGATCCATGTTAAGTGTAGGGAAAACAGAACAAAACAAAATAAATTTGATTCCATACTGGCCTTCGCTAAGATGAGAGTCTTCACATTATTTTTATGGGGTAGATTATAAAACATCCTATCAGAAAACAAATGCTATTCCTAGAGCCACCTTTAATAAATGGAAAAACCACGATAGGAGCCCAGTTCTGCTTGTGTCTAGAAACCAGAGCTTTGCAGTTCTTTTACATAAATCCAAAGAAATATGCAACCAGGATGAATCCATCCAGGTTTAGTTAATAAAAATCTTCTGAAAGAAAATGAAACAATTTTCCTTTACTTCATATTAAAAACCTAGGACAAAAAGTAATGGATTTTTCCAAATATCCAACATATGAGATTTTAAAGTAGTTAATAGATGAATTCTTCTGATTTATTTTATTTTATTTTATTTTTTGTACTGGGGATTGAACTCAGGTCCTTGTGCTTGCGAGGTAGGTGGCAAAACCACTGAGCTAAATTCTTGGCCCAGTTAATAGTTGAGTTAATGCCAAAACTGTTAAAGAATATAAGTGATGTTTATCTCTTATTTAAAAATACTTTTATTTTTTGTAGTTTGTTTTGTGAGAATGCTGTTGGGGAAAGCTTACTTTTAGTTTGAAAGAATGAAAGCATCAGACACACAAATGGTAGACTCTTTAGTGCCCCTGAAGAAAAAGGGTATTAGTTTCTTCCAGGGAGGTTGATGTAAGAGCATGTGAAAAACATATCTTTCTGGTTTTCTTAAATTGAAGAACATTCATGAGAAAACAGAATAGCTGATCCTCATGGGAATTTCTCTTTAATTATGAAACCTTTTCAGGAACACTAAAGAATCAAGAAGTTAGGGGGAAAGTACACCATAAACTTTCCATTGAAAAAGTTCCCTTTTTTCTTGTAATCCATTATTTTTCTCCTGTAATATACAGGCATTATCTCTTCCCATAGTTTCTCCAAGTCTCTGTTCCTCATTGATTTTACAAATGCCTTCTCCCCAAGTGTCAGAACAAATTGAACATTTTTCTCTTTCATATTCACTATATACACTGTATTTAGATATAGCTTCCTAAATGTCTTTCAAATGACATTATTTATTTTAAAGAGGAACTTTTCGGAAAAGACTAGCTATAACACTGTACTTAAACCAAATGGCATGTTTAAAATTATTAGTTCATAGACACAAATGAAATAAAAAAGATGGAAAAATTTTATACTATTATTAGTTACAAAAGCCTAAGAAAACAATTATTTTAAAAAATGTATATGTTCTAGTCTTACCTGCTTCCAGGAAAATCATTTTATCAATTAACTTTTTATCTATATCTATCTTAACATTTCTAACTGAATTATTTCCTTTCTCTGCTTCTAAATATGCTCAAATATTGCAATTCTAAATACATTAAAATTATTATTTTACTTACTTTTCATTATTTGGAACTGCTGAAATTTTCAGAGTAAGTTATTCATGACTATAAGTGATTCATCATTTACTTAAATTTTTATTGTCCTAAAATTTTAAAATCATGAAAATATTACCCCTTTCAACCTGTAAATTCCATCGTCTGTGTTCATTTTTCCTCCTGTACTTGATTCTTCTACTCACTTCTTTACTATTACATAATAAATACTACTTGATTTTCTAATTGTAGAGAAATGCTTATATCTTACCAACTCAAAAAAGAATAATTTCTCTCTCTTTCATCACTTTCTTTTTCCTCCAAATATGTGATATCTGTTCTTTTCACAATTTTAGATTAAATTGTATGGTTAAGCCCATATTCAATATTGTATAATCCAACTCAGGAATAATGTTCAATGCCAAATTATATTGTACAGTGTGATTATATTTTCAATCATGCATGTTATTTCTTTCTGAAATTATTAATTTCCATAACTTTAGCTTAGATTTTAATCTATTGTCAGATGATAATTTATATGAGAATGTCAAAATCTTGCTAGAGGTCTCTCATAAAGGTACACAGGTAATGAATCCTCTGTGGTTTCTTTTCTCTTTAGAAAGCATATTTAACCTTTATATATACACATCGTATGAACTCCACTTCTATCATTGTGGTCATTCTCCTAACTCTTAAGAATAGAAACCTCTTTCCTTCTGGGTGATAGCTACCCTTCCTCATTCCTATGTGTTTCTTCTTTCCTTCTCCCCTAACCCTTCTCACTTCCCCTCTTCCTTTGTAATTCCTCATTTATTGGATGACATCTTATGCAAGCTTCCTGATATATGAAGTGTAAATTTTTGTGGTATTCTTTTTTCAAAAACTTCTTTCATCTAACACACAAGTAAAAATTTAGCTTAATATGTAATAGAAGGTTGAAACTAATTTTCCTTTAAAATTTTGATAGAATTCCTGTATTTTCATCTATATTTGAATATTTGTGTTTAGGAACTTAAGGAGATTCTGATTCAATCCCATTATATTTATTAACATAAATTATTGAACTAAACTTCATTCTCTCATTTAGTTTACTTCTAGTCAGGGATTTTGCTAAACTGAAGATTTAATCCTGTTTCCCTTCACTTATCAGAATCAGCTATTCTTAGTAGGACGTTAATATTCCTTGGCATGTTTTCTCATAATTATTTACACTCCCTTCACCAGCCTAATCTCTTCCCACTCAAGTCTTGCACTCAATGTCCTGAAATAGTAGAAAACTTTTTTCAGTTTGCAGACTTTATCATGCTTTCACTTATATTTTGCCTTTTAAAAAATATATTATCCCTTATCCAGTATATTCTTTGGACTCATTTTTTTTCTTTAACTCCTATTCATCCTTGAGTTTCTAATGGGGGTTTTGTATTTCAACATTTTACCAGGTTACTATGTACATCTCTGTATCAGAAACTTATGTACTTTATGTAATGTATCTTTTTCAATTCATTAAGTTATTGGTACATTTTACATATACAATATGATGACATTCATCACTGGGAATCTGTACCTTTACTTGATGCATCCTGGTTCTTATTTTTTTCCCCATTCCTCTGCCCTCCCTTCAACCCCTCCACCCCTCCCTATTTACAAAGACTTTGTTTCCATTTTTTCCTTTTCTCATTTTTTTTATTTCCCTACTTTCCTTTCCCCTGCCTTTCCTACTTCCCCTTCTTCTTCCCCTTCAGAACTTTTCTTACATCTCTGTTTCTTCCAATAAATCGACAATTTCTTTAGACAGTATTATGGGTTGTCTAGCATTTCTTCTAACTCCTAGAGATATGTTCTACTTAGTACATATTTTCTTTTTATTTAATGGATTCTGTTTGTACAAATCATAACTCCATTCAAGCACTACCTTGAATGCAATCATTTTCTTGGATGGTGATCTTCTAACATTTTCTTTTTAAATTTCCAAATTTGAACTTCACTTACATATATTACATTTTTTCTTATACTAAACTTACTGTTGAATAAGCATAATTAGTTAATTAGCAAGCATTAATTTTATTTTGCTTCAGATTTTGCACTTGATAATTTCATGACGACATAAGCTTAAAGAAGTAACAGGAAGCGATGAATAAAGTTGTTTTCCCTTTTAGCCACCAAGTCATACCATTCATTATAGGAATTTGATTGCAATAAGTGTAAAAAGTTGTAGTGTAATTATCAGTACCACTCTTCATGTGTCCCTACATAAAAAGGACATCATAAGTCATGTGTATGTACCTCAAAAAAGCTCTTATAGTAAATATGTCTATCATATATACTTTGCTTAAAATTTTCCAGCTCCAGATAATTTCATCTCAAACTACAGAAGAAATCACAAGAAGCTTATTACTCATCTTGAATAAACAGATGCTGTAAAAAGCAAATACAGAGAAATAGAATATTTCTGTCAAATAAGACACCTAGCAAAGAATATTTCTTTTCATCTATAATCTAATTATCAAGAGCTGATAGAATATAAAACCTGTAGAGTAATTGAAAAACTATTCTTTTAATCATTGAGGAAAGAAAAATAACTTAAAAACTCCTACTTTTAAAAAGTACTAGTTATTTTTCATGGGTAAGAAAAAGAATGAAAAAAAAGATAATACTTGTCTCAGATTTTATGTCATAAATCAGGAATTTTCTAGCTATAATATATTTGTATCTATCTTTGAATTTTATAATATGCATTTATAAACTTTTCTTTAACATAATGCATCTCTATGAATTCTCTAAGGCTTTGACATGACTGAAGCTACTATCATAGCAAAAATAGTATTTCAGTAAAAGTTCTTTATTCTCTAAGGCAGATTTGGATATGAGTTGAAAATAAACTTATTAGAAAACATATATTTGCTGTTCTTTGTTTGGGAATTGGAAACATAAAATGGCCCTAGGTGACATAGTATGCATGTTGCAGGTGTAGATGATGATTCCTAGCAATTAGTTCTAGACCCACAGACACCTGAGTGAGTCATCAAATGCCTATGTTCCTTATTCTGTAAAATAAGGACATGGTACTGTCTACAATGCAGGACTTTCAGCAAGGTCTGGTAGGTAGTAAGCAGAACCCCTATGTGCTAGCAATTATGCTTTCAAAACATGACTCCCTTTGTGAGTAAATATTATCACATAGATTGTGGTACTCAACAGGATGGTTTAGGACTAATATTTATGCTGCTTATCTAAACATAGATGATTATTTTAGAGGTGATCATAAAAATCTGCACCCTATTGTATTCTTTGTATGCTGAAGTGGACCACTAGAATTAACAGAATGAAAGATAAAATCACATAGTCATCTCAATTGATGTATAGAAACACCTGACAAAATTCAAAAGCTTTAAAATTCAAATTCAAAATGATAAAATTTTGCAATACACTAGACATAGAAGGAAAAGATCTCATCACAATAAAGGTAAAATATGAAAATCCCAGGGCTAACACCATTTTCAAAGATAAAACTTAGAAACCAACTTCTCTAAATTCAGAGGAAACACAAATGTCCACTATCACCACTTCTATTAAACATAGTGCTAGAAATGCTAACCTGAGTTTAAAAAATGCAAATCAAAAGGAGGAAGTAAAATTACCTATGTTTGCTGAGGGCATTGTATATAGGAAAACTAGAACAGCAGAATAACAGCAGAAAGAGGGTAAGCATGCCTCCTATTAGGGGAAGAATGTTGCTCCTTTGTAAAGCAGTCTGGAATTGTTGGAGACAGAGTAAGGGAACTCAGGAAACACATAAAAAAATGTAGACAAGAACCTATATAGAGCACAATTTCTATCAGGATACCTTGTCCAAAGGCTTCCATGGCTTCTTCCTTTCCTGGGTCCCCTTACTATTCTCTGCATAATCCTACTTTTTGGACCCTGTCTGTTCCATTGTTTTCAAAATTTCTTGCAGGAGCGTATGTGAGCCTTTACCAACCAGATAGTTGGTGAACACATCATGGCTTGTTACCAGCCCCTCACCAAGGAGGACCACATCACTGTCACATAAGACCCTATCTACCACCCCAGACCTTTTATCAATGCCCCTTGCCAGCAGAAAGCATATACAGAAAAGAGACCTTTGCCCCTATTCCATAATAACAAGATGGCAGTCCCACCTCCTAAATGCCTCTTCCTGGCAGATAATAGATCACTCAGGAAAACAATAACCTAACTTTCCTACCTCAAAGCTCTCCTGCTTATAGTCCTTCCCACCAAGAAATTTAAACTTACTGATGGATTTAAACCTCACCTCTGGCTGCAGCCGAACATCTACCTCTACATGTCCCCCTCCCCCAGCCTTATGCCCCTTGCCCTTATAAGAGGTCACCTAACCAGCCCCTGGCTGCTGCTCTTGCCATTGTTCGAGACAGCCCGGAACCCCATCCCCTAATAAAGGCCTGGTCTTGGGTGTTCATGTTTTGGCTCATTCTCATTCTCTCAATTTACTTTGTATTATATGACACAGTATTCTGATTGTTTTAAGAATCAGAGGTGAAAGAGTAAACTCATCGAAGTGTCATTCCTTTCACACATCTATTGCCTAGTTCTTTTTTCCCCACTATTTCTTCTCCATCCTCAGTACCTGTGATAATCATACATATTATTTTTTGAATTTTCTTTTTTTGTATTCATTTGAACTAGGAATTTCAAGGAAACATATTCAGACCATAGTGTAAGTGTGATTGATTTTTACTTTAGTTAGCAATTTGCATGATCTCCAAATGTGAAATCTATTTCCTCATAATGTACAACTATTGATTTCTCTATTTTCTGTTTGTTTTGCTTGGATTTGTTTTGTTTAAGCCTAGTGCCTATAAGTGCTTCCCCTGTTTTTGCATAACTTAGCATCCAGTAATTTTGGTAGTGATAATGTTAGGACTTTTTAATGGGTACTACTTATTTTATTTTTATTAGTACATACATGTTGGCAGTTCATAATGATTACATTCCTTTCGGGAGTTGATACATGCACATAACAATGTTAAGACAGTTAAGCAAGTTTACAAATTCCCTCAAGTTCTCATTTTATCTGGATTACCTGGGGCTGCTAATAAGCATGCATCGAGTAACAATCAGTTAGACATATAGATAGAGCTTATTAACTCAACCTCTCCATGGCACATTTACTTCAAGAATAAAATTTTAACTCCCCTAACATTGATGTTGAAGGAAGTTTGTCCCCCTCAAACAGAAAAGGGTTAGCATTCTGTTGCCTAAGCTAGAGTAAGATGAAGTGTCAAATAGAAAATAATTTGGGTGGGAAGGCTGTAAGCTTTCCACCAGCAGTTTTCATGTATGAGCACTTCTCAACCTCTTGTCATCTTAGGTTGATTTCTAGTGCACTGAAATGTTTTTTCCAAATAGTTGTTTCTATTTTTGTGGTTGTTTTGAAAGTGTTGCTTAAATTCCATTTACATTAACAGGTTTTCAAAAAATTTAAATGTAATAAAATATAGAAAAACATCTTTATGACAACAAGATAGCAAAGTCTCCATAAACATTAAAACATATTAATTATAAATGAAATAAGATAAATTATCATACTTTAAATTGAATAATTTTTGTTGATTACTAATTTCAGCAGAATGAAAAGTAAAAGAACATATGTGGAACATATCCAACCAAGGACTTATTTGAATATATATTGGCCCAATATGATGGCAACACCAGAAAGGGAAAAGCTGCAATAGTGTAGCCTCTCACAGGGTTCCCCTGAATAACAATGAAGAGGGGGAGTCTTAGTGTTTGTATCTGTGAGAATTACACACAGGTGCTTAGTGTTTGCATTTAAGATGAAATTGCTAAAGATAGAGATCTACATTGATTCAGTGATACAAGTGTAGGACAGGTTTCTTTAGATAACTGAAACCAACAAAGGGAGAGAAAGGGAATGGGAGGGAGAGAGAAGTTCAAGAAACGTCTCATTAATTCTGGAGTCTGGCAAGTCCAGTGAGTCAGGATGCTGGAGACCAAAGGCAGAGTTTATGTTGCAGGTCCAGGCCCAGAAGAATTCCCTTATCCTCAGAGGAAGACATTCTTAGGGTTAGAGAATTATCTACTCACCATCAGCAAACAGTGTGACTCCTAAGAAAAGAACTCATTGAATGGAGGAAAATGCCAATGAAATCATGCCCACCACCTTACTGGCGGCATCTCCTTACTACCAATAGACTGACTGATAGACAAATGGAGGAGCCTCCTGAATTCTAGCTATGTTGCTGGTGGGTTGAGATCACCTTTACACTAAGCATGGTTTCTTCCCCATATGCTTATGAATGAGCTACTTTGGTATTAACAGAAGTATGACTCTAATATCCTTATTACTAAATTAAATAATGATAAAAGTGGCATGTCTGAATAGTGACCTAAAGGATTGGGCAGTGTTGGGTTGTTTATTATTGAATCATCTTCAGTCTTACCTTATCCCCTTCTCTACTCTCCATGTTGTTATAAGAGAAGAACAAAATCATATACCCAGTGTTCTTACCCAGCAAATTTTATGGACAAAATTTGCTAATGAGACAGAGCCACATGAGATAGGAAAGCAGCAGACCTCAGGGAGGTTACTTTCCTCCGGAGGCAGGTGCACACAGGTATGAGAACAGATGGTGAGGGAGTGTAGGGTCTACCTAGGTTGTTTGTACCCATCTGCTTGAATTCTCATAGCTGCTACCCTTCAGGGAGGCTTCCACCTTTTCTCTTCTGCTAGCTCTGGTAAATGTTGTGTAAGCCTCTCATTTCTTACAATAATGCCTTTATATCTATAATAAATAATTTTAGTTCATGATTTCCTTCTCTTATGACTCTTGACTGTGCTTTTGTTAAAGTCAGTGTATTGGAAATGTCTCTTCCAAATGAGGACAAGGATGCAAGGACCATAATAAATAGCCAGTCTGTGAGCCCATCAGTATAGTGAATCTTCTAAATTTTTATGGATTAATATCTTAAAGACTTTTTGAATAATATGTTCCTTGCACACCACTATCATTCCATCCTCCAAAAGGTGATTGAACCAGCCAGGAGGTAGCATAGGTGTGCATGAAGAATGTGCACCTATGAGTCTGACTTCACCAGACTTGTTGCCATATCATTTGGCTTTTCATCCTCTAAAATTGAGCTGTATAAACCCATTTTCTTTATAAGTAGAAATAGCATATTTGATAATTTTTCTGAAAATTTTAGCCTTTATTCTTGGTTATAGATGAGTCAGGACAAGGTTTTCTTAACTTTGATAGAGCTCATTTTTAATTATCTTTGGAGCACTGGCTTCATTTGGAACTATTTCTTTTCTCATCAGACACAAATATTTCTTCTTGCCATACATCTAGATCAGTGACTACCAACTAATGATAATTATTTTAACAGAAGATCATTTTGCAAAGTTCAATGATAGTGTTGATTGTCACAATTTAGGCAAGTAATATACTACTTGCATACAGTGGATAGAGCACAAAGATAATGCTAAAATCATAAAATGAAAAAAAAAAGAATTATCCTATACAAAATGTCAATGGTGGCAATATTGAAAAACCACATTCTAGGTATGTAGAAGAATGATGTAATTATTTCAAGTTTAATTATAGTAAAATTGAATCTCTAAGAAGTTAATGAATGATTTATAATTATAAAACTTGTAAGTAAATTAATCAGACTCTGGGTTTTACCATATGGGTTAATTTGAAACCTACTATTAAGTATGGTTGCTATTGCCGGATGCTAAGTGAGAACATTTTAGAAATGTCATACTTCACATCCTATTTAAAGTGCACAGGATATGAAAAAACTGACTGCAACACTTGAAAATTGTTTGCTGTTTCATTCACAAAAAAATTATTTCTTGCAAAGATATAGATTAATTTTCTTTTTCAAACCTCTATTCTTTATCAAAATTATCCAGTATTTCATGTAGAAATATCCTATTCAAAAATCATATTTTGCAGTACAGCTTTATCTCTGGAAATTAAATTTTATACACATATACTTTAAAATAAACAATATTCCCTTTGTGATAATCACTCTACAAGAGTAACAAATTAATTTAACTGTATTATACTTATATTCCTCACTTTAAAAGATGAAGAAAAAGTAGCTCAGCTAAATAACTTTAGAAAGTAATATTTTGATGAGATATTTTCAAAATGAGAGCAAAAAGTTATATTAAAGCACTGAAATGTAGGTGAAACATGTTTTATGCAAGGATGTGGTAATCCATTCTTAAATTATTTTATACACACAATAAAGTTGAGCAAATAATTAAATGAATTATCAATAATGAGATACAGGTTCCTCTGTGCCAGGAAAATAAACTATAATTAAGTAAGAAAGCAAATATTGATCAAACCCTGTGTTGCTCAACAGAGTGAAAGATATCAGTGTGAACTCCAGTCTATCTTAAAAGTACAGGAATAAATACAGATATATGTATTATGTTGGAGAGCACAAATATCTATTTTGACATGCATTTATGTACTTATTTCATCTTTCTATCCTCTGAGAGAAATACAACCAAGTTGCAATGAACACACCTATAAATCAGACTGTAAATGATGTTCTTCATTTTTTAAAAAATTAAACAGTTGATTCTAGGCCTCAAGAGTACAAGCTAAAAAAGAAATTTTTAAAAAATGTATAAGTTAAGTCTGGAACATCTTGGATTTGCAAAACTAAGGAAACACTTTAAAAATGAAATAACTTGAATCCTAAAGAGTTTATGATAAGTACAGCTGGAAAAATTTGAGCAACAACATAAATGAAAATAATTTTGCATTATAGTGAAGAAAAGATTTTTCTATCCTGTTATAAAAATGACTGAATAAGCAAATAAATATAGAAGAAATCAAACTGCCTTGATAAGATTTCCAATTTAGAAAATAGCAGAAATGAAAAGAATAAACACCATTTGAATAGTACAGTATAACTTCAGTGACAAAAACCAAGTTTTTCAGTGACTGTTCTAAAATTAGTTGGCAAAACTTGTGGAAGAATAGAATATTTATACAGACTCATTATCTTCTCCAAAACATTAATTAATAACTATAATATATTTAAAATATTTTCATAAATTCTTTGATATTTCTTTCACTGGCATGTGAAAATAACTTTTTCTTAAAACTAGACTAGGTTTAGTGACTTCCCCCTTAGAATATAGGGAGGTAAGGAAACAGCAAATGCCACTTTAACTAAATGATTGACATAAAAATATGAGTAATAGTATGTACTTATATTATGTATCACTTTTTGAGATACAACAGAAATGGTATTTTACTGCTGTTTTATTAATTCTAAAATTTCTAAGCCCACGTATATTCATCAGTAAACATGAGATCAATTCAAATCATGGAACAATCTATAAATACCGGACTAGTGCCTTCAAATATGTCAAGGTCATGAAAACTACGGCCAAAAATTTATGTGTTAGAGAAGACAAAGGAAAAATGACAGCTAAAAAGGAATATGTTATCATGGATTAGATTGTGATAAGAAAATAGACTAGTGAGAAAGCTGCTGACATTAGGTGTGGTGTGTATTTTAGTTAATCGTGTACCAACTTTATTTTCTTTTTCTGTTTTAGAAATAAAGATGTATAAAAGAAGGATGGATTAAATCTGAAATAGTTCCCTTTAACCACTGCTGAAAAATATTATCTGTAAATAAATTAAAGTAGCATTCCAAAAATATCCAAAAGGATATTTAAAAAATAATCCATCCTGATAAAAGAAAGAAAAAAATGTTAACCACAGTTAATAAATGTAGAAGTACTGAAATATTGCATTTAAGAAATCTGCAATAGTTCCTTTTACTAAAATTTTTTAAAAATAAGATTTTATCATCTGAGTGAGGTAGGTGAAATTTATTTGAAAAAATTTTGCTCTTTTCCAATCCTGCTAATTTTATATTTTCCAAAAATTAAATTTTTTTTTTAAAATTAAAATATTTTTGAATGTTTTGAACATACTTAGTTTATATAAAAATTACAATGAATACTTCAGAAGATTTTCTTTTAAATTGTGTGTGATACATTTAACATATTTTCATAATTTATTTGAAATTGTGTATCTTTGCTTGGTTTTCTGAAAATAATTATAGGAAAATCAGTTAGCATCACAGGGTAGTATTATATGCGATCCATCTATTCTCATCTAATAATGTAATATCAAAATTTTTAAAGCATTTAATTGACATTTTCCTGTAGATACTATTATACGAGGTATAGATCTTCATCATTTCCTCAACATGATACACTATTACTCTGCAAAGACTTATCAGCCATGCCATGTAAACCAGCCATGTAAACAAAACTCGGCAATTACAACTCTAAAATGTTTTAGACTTACAGTATAGCAAAACTATACATAAATGACTATTTTTATATGTGACTATTCACCCATATTTTATACATTTATTAAATCAACATTATATTATTAGGTGAGAGAAAGAAATGAAAGAAAGAGAGAAAGAAAGAAAGAAAGAAAGAAAGAAAGAAAGAAAGAAAGAAAGAAAGAAAGAAAGAGGAAAGCAAGCAAGTTTTTTGCTGGCTGGTTCATGCAATTTAGTATTCATCAGAAACACATGAATTGATCCTTTAAACAGATTTTTAGACTCCAGTCCTAGAAATTCTAATTCAATATTTTAGAATGTGGCCCATTAATTTGCATTTTTAAAAAGTTCTTTGGTTATGCCAGTACTCCTGGGCGAAAAAGCACAATTTAACAAATACTGATTTAATGTACCCCTATTGTGTTCAATTAAATTCTTTATAGAACCTGAATTTATGGATATATCTTACATAATATTTTATATTATTCGACATGAGTGAGTTCTATAAATCTTAGCTCAGATTTAGTAAGTTATTTGTACACAAGTATAAGCTAAAGAGGTCTACTTTCAGACCATTATGACTAACACCTAGCTTATGTCACTGTATACAAAGAGTATCTCCATAAACTAAAATGAATGATTAACATTCAAAAATCTT